>NW_027510773.1:0-30981 GCF_048772815.1 Callospermophilus lateralis
TGTTTCAAGTTTCAAGAAGCTAGCACAAACTCTGTTTGATTTAGAGTTCGAAATACATTTGTCAATATAGGAGAAAACAGAGTGAAACCTAAAAATTCAAACTGTTACTCCAAAAGAATGCTTCAATCTAGGAGAACTAAACTTTGGCATCCAAGTGGGATTGGTGTACTGATCATTACTTGAAAGTATCATGAAGATTGGATGAAAAAATATATGTTCAAATTTCATGAGACTCTAGTGTGTTGGAAGTTTGGCAACCCCTTTCAGTATAAGTGTTATTCGCCAGTCCCAGCTTTAGGATACAAGAGGAAACAAACCTTAGAGATAGAACGTAGAACTACTTTATTGTGTCAAGTTTCAAGAAGCTAGCACAAACCGTGTTTGATTTAGAGTTCCAACTGCATCTGTCAATATATTAGAAAACAGAGTGAAACCTATAATTTCTAACTGTTCCTGCAAACGAATGCTACAACCTAGAAGAACAAAACTTGGGCATCCACGTTTGATTGGTGTACTGATCAATACTTGAAAGAATCATGAAGATTGGATGAAAAAATGTATGTTGAGATTTCAGGAGACGGTAGTTTTTTGGAAGCTTAACAACGCCTTTCATTGAAAGTGTTATTCGCCAGTCTCTGCTTAAGGCTACATCAAGAGGAAACAAACCTTAGAGATAGAACGTAGAACTACTTTATTGTGTCAAGTTTCAAGAAGCTAGCACAAACCATGTTTGATTTAGAGTTCGAACTGCATCTGTCAATATAGGAGAAAACAGAGTGAAAACTAAAAATTCAAACTGTTACTGCAAACGAATGCTTCAACCTAGGAGAACGAAACTTGAACATCCACGTTTTATTGGTGTACTGCTCATTACTTGAAATCATCATGAAGGTCGGAAAAAAAAATATGTTGAGATTTCAGGAGACTGTAGTATTTTGGCAGCCTAACAACGCCTTTCATTGAATGTGTCTTTCGTCAGTCTCTGCTTAGGTCTACATCCAGAGGAAACAAAAAGTAAAAATAGAATGTAGAACTACTTTACTGTTTCAAGTTTTAAGAAGCTAGCACAAACCCTGTTTGATTTAGAGTTCGAACTACATTTGTCAATATAGGAGAAAACAGAGTGAAACCTAAAAATTCAAACTGTTACTCCAAAAGAATGCTTCAATCTAGGAGAACTAAACTTTGGCATCCAAGTGGGATTGGTGTACTGATCATTACTTGAAAGTATCATGAAGATTGGATGAAAAAATATATGTTCAGATTTCACGAGACTCTAGTGTGTTGGAAGTTTTGCAACCCCTTTCAGTATAAGTGTTATTCGCCAGTCCCAGCTTTAGGATACAAGAGGAAACAAGCCTTAGAGATAGACCGTAGAACTACTTTATTGTGTCAAGTTTCAAGAAGCTAGCACAAACCGTGTTTGATTTAGAGTTCTAACTGCATCTGTCAATATAGGAGAAAACAGAGTGAAACCTATAAATTCTAACTGTTCCTGCAAACGAATGCTACAACCTAGAAGAACAAAACTTGGGCATCCACGTTTGATTGGTGTACTGATCAATACTTGAAAGAATCATGAAGATTGGATGAAAAAATGTATGTTGAGATTTCAGGAGACGGTAGTTTTTTGGAAGCTTAACAACGCCTTTCATTGAAAGTGTTATTCGCCAGTCTCTGCTTAAGGCTACATCAAGAGGAAACAAACATTAGAGATAGAACATAGAACTACTTTATTGTGTCAAGTTTCAAGAAGCTAGCACAAACCATGTTTGATTTAGAGTTCGAACTGCATCTGTCAATACAGGAGAAAACAGAGTGAAAACTAAAAATTCAAACTGTTACTCCAAAAGAATGCTTCAATCTAGGAGAACTAAACTTTGGCATCCAAGTGGGATTGGTGTACTGATCATTACTCGAAAGTATCATGAAGATTGGATGAAAAAATATATGTTCAAATTTCACGAGACTCTAGTGTGTTGGAAGTTTTGCAACCCCTTTCAGTATAAGTGTCATTCGCCAGTCCCAGCTTTAGGATACAAGAGGAAACAAGCCTTAGAGATAGAACGTAGAACTACTTTATTGTGTCAAGTTTCAAGAAGCTAGCACAAACCGTGTTTGATTTAGAGTTCTAACTGCATCTGTTAATATATTAGAAAACAGAGTGAAACCTATAATTTCTAACTGTTCCTGCAAACGAATGCTACAACCTAGAAGAACAAAACTTGGGCATCCACGTTTGATTGGTGTACTGATCAATACTTGAAAGAATTATGAAGATTGGATGAAAAAATATATGTTGAGATTTCAGGAGACGGTAGGTTTTTGGAAGCTTAACAACGCCTTTCATTGAAAGTGTTATTCGCCAGTCTCTGCTTAAGGCTACATCAAGAATAAACAAACCTTAGAGATAGAACGTAGAACTACTTTATTGTGTCAAGTTTCAAGAAGCTAGCACAAACCATGTTTGATTTAGAGTTCGAACTGCATCTGTCAATATAGGAGAAAACAGAGTGAAAACTAAAAATTCAAACTGTTACTGCAAACGAATGCTTCAACCTAGGAGAACGAAACTTGAACATCCACGTTTTATTGGTGTACTGCTCATTACTTGAAATAATCATGAAGGTCGGAAAAAAAAATATGTTGAGATTTCAGGAGACTGTAGTATTTTGGCAGCCTAACAACGCCTTTCATTGAATGTGTCTTTCGTCAGTCTCTGCTTAGGTCTACATCCAGAGGAAACAAAAAGTAAAAATAGAATGTAGAACTACTTTACTGTTTCAAGTTTCAAGAAGCTAGCACAAACCCTGTTTGATTTAGAGTTCGAACTACATTTGTCAATATAGGAGAAAACAGAGTGAAACCTAAAAATTCAAACTGTTACTCCAAAAGAATGCTTCAATCTAGGAGAACTAAACTTTGGCATCCAAGTGCGATTGGTGTACTGATCATTACTTGAAAGTATCATGAAGATTGGATGAAAAAATATATGTTCAGATTTCAGGAGACTCTAGTGTGTTGGAAGTTTTGCAACCCCTTTCAGTATAAGTGTTATTCGCCAGTCCCAGCTTTAGGATACAAGAGGAAACAAGCCTTAGAGATAGAACGTAGAACTACTTTATTGTGTCAAGTTTCAAGAAGCTAGCACAAACCGTGTTTGATTTAGAGTTCTAACTGCATCTGTCAATATAGGAGAAAACAGAGTGAAACCTATAATTTCTAACTGTTCCTGCAAACGAATGCTACAACCTAGAAGAACAAAACTTGGGCATCCACGTTTGATTGGTGTACTGATCAATACTTGAAAGAATCATGAAGATTGGATGAAAAAATGTATGTTGAGATTTCAGGAGACGGTAGTTTTTTGGAAGCTTAACAACGCCTTTCATTGAAACTGTTATTCGCCAGTCTCTGCTTAAGGCTACATCAAGAGGAAACAAACCTTAGAGATAGAACATAGAGCTACTTTATTGTGTCAAGTTTCAAGAAGCTAGCACAAACCATGTTTGATTTAGAGTTCGAACTGCATCTGTCAATATAGGAGAAAACAGAGTGAAAACTAAAAATTCAAAATGTTACTGCAAACGAATGCTTCAACCTAGGAGAACAGAACTTGAACATCCACGTTTTGTTACTGTACTGCTCATTACTTGAAATTATCATGAAGGTCGGAAGAAAAAATATGTTGAGATTTCAGGAGCCTGTAGTATTTTGGCAGCCTAACAACGCCTTTCATTGAATGTGTCTTTCGTCAGTCTCTGCTTAGGTCTACATCCAGAGGAAATAAAAAGTAAAAATAGAATGTAGAACTACTTTACTGTTTCAAGTTTCAAGAAGCTAGCACAAACTCTGTTTGATTTAGAGTTCGAAATACATTTGTCAATATAAAAGAAAACAGAGTGAAACCTAAAAATTCAAACTGTTACTCCAAAAGAATGCTTCAATCTAGGAGAACTAAATTTTGGCATCCAAGTGGGATTGGTGTACTGATCATTACTCGAAAGTATTATGAAGATTGGATGAAAAAATATATGTTCAAATTTCACGAGACTCTAGTGTGTTGGAAGTTTTGCAACCCCTTTCAGTATAAGTGTTATTCGCCAGTCCCAGCTTTAGGATACAAGAGGAAACAAGCCTTAGAGATAGAACGTAGAACTACTTTATTGTGTCAAGTTTCAAGAAGCTAGCACAAACCGTGTTTGATTTAGAGTTCTAACTGCATCTGTCAATATATTAGAAAACAGAGTGAAACCTATAATTTCTAACTGTTCCTGCAAACGAATGCTACAACCTAGAAGAACAAAACTTGGGCATCCACGTTTGATTGGTGTACTGATCAATACTTGAAAGAATCATGAAGATTGGATGAAAAAATGTATGTTGAGATTTCAGGAGACGGTAGTTTTTTGGAAGCTTAACAACGCCTTTCATTGAAACTGTTATTCGCCAGTCTCTGCTTAAGGCTACATCAAGAGGAAACAAACCTTAGAGATAGAACATAGAACTACTTTATTGTGTCAAGTTTCAAGACGCTAGCACAAACCATGTTTGATTTAGAGTTCGAACTGCATCTGTCAATATAGGAGAAAACAGAGTGAAAACTAAAAATTCAAAATGTTACTGCAAACGAATGCTTCAACCTAGGAGAACAGAACTTGAACATCCACGTTTTGTTGCTGTACTGCTCATTACTTGAAATTATCATGAAGGTCGGAAAAAAAATATGTTGAGATTTCAGGAGCCTGTAGTATTTTGGCAGCCTAACAACGCCTTTCATTGAATGTGTCTTTCGTCAGTCTCTGCTTAGGTCTACATCCAGAGGAAACAAAAAGTAAAAATAGAATGTAGAACTACTTTACTGTTTCAAGTTTCAAGAAGCTAGCACAAACTCTGTTTGATTTAGAGTTCGAAATACATTTGTCAATATAGGAGAAAACAGAGTGAAACCTAAAAATTCAAACTGTTACTCCAAAAGAATGCTTCAATCTAGGAGAACTAAACTTTGGCATCCAAGTGGGATTGGTGTACTGATCATTACTTGAAAGTATCATGAAGATTGGATGAAAAAATATATGTTGAGATTTCAGGAGACTCTAGTGTGTTGGAAGTTTGGCAACCCCTTTCAGTATAAGTGTTATTCCCCAGTCCCAGCTTTAGGATACAAGAGGAAACGAACCTTAGAGATAGAACGTAGAACTACTTTTTTGTGTCAAGTTTCATGAAGCTAGCACAAACCGTGTTTGATTTAGAGTTCTAACTGCATCTGTCAATATAGGAGAAAACAGAGTGACACCTATAATTTCTAACTGTTCCTGCAAACGAATGCTACAACCTAGAAGAACAAAACTTGGGCATCCACGTTTGATTGGTGTACTGATCAATACTTGAAAGAATCATGAAGATTGGATGAAAAAATGTATGTTGAGATTTCAGGAGAAGGTAGTTTTTTGGAAGCTTAACAACGCCTTTCATTGAAAGTGTTATTCGCCAGTCTCTGCTTAAGGCTACATCAAGAGGAAACAAACCTTAGAGATAGAACGTAGAACTACTTTATTGTGTCAAGTTTCAAGAAGCTAGCACAAACCGTGTTTGATTTAGAGTTCTAACTGCATCTGTCAATATAGGAGAAAACAGAGTGAAACCTATAATTTTAACTGTTCCTGCAAACGAATGCTACAACCTAGAAGAACAAAACTTGGGCATCCGCGTTTGATTGGTGTACTGATCAATACTTGAAAGAATCATGAAGATTGGATTAAAAAATATATGTTGAGATTTCAGGAGACGGTAGTTTTTTGGAAGCTTAACAACGCCTTTCATTGAAAGTGTTATTCGCCAGTCTCTGCTTAAGGCTACATCAAGAGGAAACAAACCTTAGAGACAGAACGTAGAACTACTTTATTGTGTCAATTTTCAAGGAGTTGCACAAACCATGTTTGATTGAGAGTTCGAACTGCATCTGTCAATATAGGAGAAAACAGAGTGAAAACTAAAAATTCAAACTGTTACTGCAAACGAATGCTTCAACCTAGGAGACGGAACTTGAACATCCACGTTTTATTGGTGTACTGCTCATTACTTGAAATTATCATGAAGGTCGGAAAAAAAAATATGTTGAGATTTCAGGAGCCTTTAGTATTTTGGCAGCCTAACAACGCCTTTCATTGAATGTGTCTTTCGTCAGTGTCTGCTTAGGTCTACATCCAGAGGAAACAAAAAGTAAAAATAGAATGTAGAACTACTTTACGGTTTCAAGTTTCAAGAAGCTAGCACAAACCATGTTTGATTTAGAGTTCGAACTACATTTTCAATATAGGAGAAAACAGAGTGAAACCTAAAAATTCAAACTGTTACTCCAAAAGAATGCTTCAATCTAGTTGAACTAAACTTTGGCATCCAAGTGGGATTGGTGTACTGATCATTACTTGAAAGTATCATGAAGATTGGATGAAAAAATATATGTTGTGATTTCAGGAGACTCTAGTGTGTTGGAAGTTTGGCAACCCCTTTCAGTATAAGTGTTATTCGCCAGTCCCAGCTTTAGGATACAAGAGGAAACAAACCTTAGAGATAGAACGTAGAACTACTTTATTGTGTCAAGTTTCAAGAAGCTAGCACAAACCGTGTTTGATTTAGAGTTCTAACTGCATCTGTCAATATAGGAGAAAACAGAGTGAAACCTATAATTTCTAACTTCCTGCAAACGAATGCTACAACCTAGAAGAACAAAACTTGGGCATCCACGTTTGATTGGTGTACTGATCAATACTTGAAAGAATCATGAAGATTTAATGAAAAGATATATGTTGAGATTTCAGGAGACGGTAGTTTTTTGGAAGCTTAACAACGCCTTTCATTGAAAGTGTTATTCGCCAGTCTCTGCTTAAAGCTACATCAAGAGGAAACAAACCTTAGAGATAGAACATAGAACTACTTTACTGTGTCAAGTTTCAAGAAGCTAGCACAAACCGTGTTTGATTTAGAGTTCTAACTGCATCTGTCAATATAGGAGAAACCAGAGTGAAACCTATAATTTTAACTGTTCCTGCAAACGAATGCTACAACCTAGAGGAACAAAACTTGGGCATCCACGTTTGATTGGTGTACTGATCAATACTTGAAAGAATCATGAAGATTGGATTAAAAAATATATGTTGAGATTTCAGGAGACGGTAGTTTTTTGGAAGCTTAACAACGCCTTTCATTGAAAGTGTTATTCGCCAGTCTCTGCTTAAGGCTACATCAAGAGGAAACAAACCTTAGAGACAGAACGTAGAACTACTTTATTGTGTCAATTTTCAAGAAGTTGCACAAACCATGTTTGATTGAGAGTTCGAACTGCATCTGTCAATATAGGAGAAAACAGAGTGAAAACTAAAAATTCAAACTGTTACTGCAAACGAATGCTTCAACCTAGGAGAACGGAACTTGAACATCCACGTTTTATTGCTGTAGTGCTCATTACTTGAAATTATCATGAAGGTCGGAAAAAAAATATGTTGAAATTTCAGGAGCCTGTAGTATTTTGGCAGCCTAACAACGCCTTTCATTGAATGTGTCTTTCGTCAGTCTCTGCTTAGGCCTACATCCAGAGGAAACAAAAAGTGAAAATAGAATGTAGAACTACTTTACTTTTTCAAGTTTCAAGAAGCTAGCACAAACCCTGTTTGAATTAGAGTTCGAACTACATTTGTCAATATAGGAGAAAACAGAGTGAAACCTAAAAATTCAAACTGTTACTCCAAAAGAATGCTTCAATCTAGGAGAACTAAACTTTGGCATCCAAGTGGGATTGGTGTACTGATCATTACTTGAAAGTATCATGAAGATTGGATGAAAAAATATATGTTCAGATTTCACAAGACTCTAGTGTGTTGGAAGTTTTGCAACCCCTTTCAGTATAAGTGTTATTCACCAGTCCCAGCTTTAGGATACAAGAGGAAACCAGCCTTAGAGATAGAACGTAGAACTACTTTATTGTGTCAAGTTTCAAGAAGCTAGCACAAACCGTGTTTGATTTAGAGTTCTAACTGCATCTGTCAATATATTAGAAAACAGAGTGAAACCTATAATTTCTAACTGTTCCTGCAAACGAATGCTACAACCTAGAAGAACAAAACTTGGGCATCCACGTTTGATTGGTGTACTGATCAATACTTGAAAGAATCATGAAGATTGGATGAAAAAATGTATGTTGAGATTTCAGGAGACGGTAGTTTTTTGGAAGCTTAACAACGCCTTTCATTGAAAGTGTTATTCGCCAGTCTGCTTAAGGCTACATCAAGAGGAAACAAACCTTAGAGATAGAACGTAGAACTACTTTATTGTGTCAAGTTTCAAGAAGCTAGCACAAACCATGTTTGATTTAGAGTTCGAACTGCATCTGTCAATATAGGAGAAAACAGAGTGAAAACTAAAAATTCAAACTGTTACTGCAAACGAATGCTTCAACTTAGGAGAACGGAACTTGAACATCCACGTTTTATTGGTGTACTGCTCATTATGTGAAATTATCATGAAGGTGGGAAAAAAAATATGTTGAGATTTCAGGAGCCTGTAGTATTTTGGCAGCCTAACAACGCCTTTCCTTGAATGTGTCTTTCGTCAGTCTCTGCTTAGGTCTACATTCACAGGGAACAAAAAATAAAAATAGAATGTAGAACTACTTTACTGTTTCAAGTTTCAAGAAGCTAGCAGAAACCATGTTTGATTTAGAGTTCGAACTACATTTGTCAATATAGGAGAAAACAGAGTGAAACCTAAAAATTCAAACTGTTACTCCAAAAGAATGCTTACATCTAGGAGAACTAAACTTTGGCATCCATGTGGGATTGGTGTACTGATCATTACTTGAAAGTATCATGAAGATTGGATGAAAAAATATATGTTGAGATTTCAGGAGACTCTAGTGTGTTGGAAGTTTGGCAACCCCTTTCAGTATAAGTGTTATTCGCCAGTCCCAGCTTTAGGATACAAGAGGAAACAGACCTTAGAGATAGAATGTAGAACTACTTTACTGTGTCAAGTTTCAAGAAGCTAGCACAAACCGTGTTTGATTTAGAGTTCTAACTGCATCTGTCAAATAGGAGAAAACAGAGTGAAACCTATAATTTCTAACTGTTCCTGCAAACGAATGCTACAACCTGAAGAACAAAACTTGGGCATCCACGTTTGATTGGTGTACTGATCAATACTTGAAAGAATCATGAAGATTGGATGAAAAAATATATGTTGAGATTTCAGGAGACGGTAGTTTTTTGGAAGCTTAACAACGCCTTTCATTGAAACTGTTATTCGCCAGTCTCTGCTTAAGGCTACATCAAGAGGAAACAAACCTTAGAGATAGAACATAGAACTACTTTATTGTGTCAAGTTTCAAGACGCTAGCACAAACCATGTTTGATTTAGAGTTCGAACTGCATCTGTCAATATAGGAGAAAACAGAGTGAAAACTAAAAATTCAAAATGTTACTGCAAACGAATGCTTCAACCTAGGAGAACAGAACTTGAACATCCACGTTTTGTTGCTGTACTGCTCATTACTTGAAATTATCATGAAGGTCGGAAAAAAAAATATGTTGAGATTTCAGGAGCCTGTAGTATTTTGGCAGCCTAACAACGCCTTTCATTGAATGTGTCTTTCGTCAGTCTCTGCTTAGGTCTACATCCAGAGGAAACAAAAAATAAAAATAGAATGTAGAACTACTTTACTGTTTCAAGTTTCAAGAAGCTAGCACAAACTCTGTTTGATTTAGAGTTCGAAATACATTTGTCAATATAGGAGAAAACAGAGTGAAACCTAAAAATTCAAACTGTTACTCCAAAAGAATGCTTCAATCTAGGAGAACTAAACTTTGGCATCCAAGTGGGATTGGTGTACTGATCATTACTTGAAAGTATCATGAAGATTGGATGAAAAAATATATGTTCAAATTTCATGAGACTCTAGTGTGTTGGAAGTTTGGCAACCCCTTTCAGTATAAGTGTTATTCGCCAGTCCCAGCTTTAGGATACAAGAGGAAACAAACCTTAGAGATAGAACGTAGAACTACTTTATTGTGTCAAGTTTCAAGAAGCTAGCACAAACCGTGTTTGATTTAGAGTTCCAACTGCATCTGTCAATATATTAGAAAACAGAGTGAAACCTATAATTTCTAACTGTTCCTGCAAACGAATGCTACAACCTAGAAGAACAAAACTTGGGCATCCACGTTTGATTGGTGTACTGATCAATACTTGAAAGAATCATGAAGATTGGATGAAAAAATGTATGTTGAGATTTCAGGAAAAGGTAGTTTTTTGGAAGCTTAACAACCCCTTTCATTGAAAGTGTTATTCGCCAGGCTCTGCTTAAGGCTACATCAAGAGGAAACAAACCTTAGAGATAGAACGTAGAACTACTTTATTGTGTCAAGTTTCAAGAAGCTAGCACAAACCATGTTTGATTTAGAGTTCGAACTGCATCTGTAAATATAGGAGAAAACAGAGTGAAAACTAAAAATTCAAACTGTTACTGCTAACGAATGCTTCAACCTAGGAGAACGAAACTTGAACATCCACGTTTTATTTGTGTACTGCTCATTACTTGAAATTATCATGAAGGTCGGAAAAAAAAATATGTTGAGATTTCAGGAGACTGTAGTATTTTGGCAGCCTAACAACGCCTTTCAATGAATGTGTCTTTCGTCAGTCTCTGCTTAGGTCTACATCCAGAGGAAACAAAAAATAAAAATAGAATGTAGAACTACTTTACTGTTTCAAGTTTCAAGAAGCTAGAACAAACCGTGTTTGATTTAGAGTTCGAACTACATTTGTCAATATAGGAGAAAACAGAGTGAAACCTAAGAATTCAAACTGTTACTCCAAAAGAATGCTTCAATCTAGGAGAAGTAAACTTTGGCATCCAAGTGGGATTGGTGTACTGATCATTACTTAAAAGTATCATGAAGATTGGATGAAAAAATATATGTTGAGATTTCAGGAGACTCTAGTGTGTTGGAAGTTTGGCAACCCCTTTCAGTATAAGTGTTATTCGCCAGTCACAGCTTTAGGATACAAGAGGAAACAAACCTTAGAGATAGAACGTAGAACTACTTTATTGTGTCACGTTTCAAGAAGCTAGCACAAACCGTGTTCGATTTAGAGTTCTAACTGCATCTGACAATATAGGAGAAAACAGAGTGAAACCTATAAATTCTAACTGTTTTTGCAAACGAATGCTACAACCTAGAAGAACAAAACTTGGGCATCCACGTTTGATTGGTGTACTGATCAATACTTGAAAGAATCATGAAGATTGGATGAAAAAATATATGTTGAGATTTCAGGAGACGGTAGTTTTTTGGAAGCTTAACAACCCCTTTCATTGAAAGTGTTATTCGCCAGTCTCTGCTTAAGGCTACATCAAGAGGAAACAAACCTTAGAGATAGAACGTAGAACTACTTTATTGTGTCAAGTTTCAAGAAGCTAGCACAAACCGTGTTTGATTTAGAGTTCCAACTGCATCTGTCAATATATTAGAAAACAGAGTGAAACCTATAATTTCTAACTGTTCCTGCAAACGAATGCTACAACCTAGAAGAACAAAACTTGGGCATCCACGTTTGATTGGTGTACTGATCAATACTTGAAAGAATCATGAAGATTGGATGAAAAAATGTATGTTGAGATTTCAGGAGACGGTAGTTTTTTGGAAGCTTAACAACGCCTTTCATTGAAAGTGTTATTCGCCAGTCTCTGCTTAAGGCTACATCAAGAGGAAACAAACCTTAGAGATAGAACGTAGAACTACTTTATTGTGTCAAGTTTCAAGAAGCTAGCACAAACCATGTTTGATTTAGAGTTCGAACTGCATCTGTCAATATAGGAGAAAACAGAGTGAAAACTAAAAATTCAAACTGTTACTGCAAACGAATGCTTCAACCTAGGAGAACGAAACTTGAACATCCACGTTTTATTGGTGTACTGCTCATTACTTGAAATCATCATGAAGGTCGGAAAAAAAAATATGTTGAGATTTCAGGAGACTGTAGTATTTTGGCAGCCTAACAACGCCTTTCATTGAATGTGTCTTTCGTCAGTCTCTGCTTAGGTCTACATCCAGAGGAAACAAAAAGTAAAAATAGAATGTAGAACTACTTTACTGTTTCAAGTTTTAAGAAGCTAGCACAAACCCTGTTTGATTTAGAGTTCGAACTACATTTGTCAATATAGGAGAAAACAGAGTGAAACCTAAAAATTCAAACTGTTACTCCAAAAGAATGCTTCAATCTAGGAGAACTAAACTTTGGCATCCAAGTGGGATTGGTGTACTGATCATTACTTGAAAGTATCATGAAGATTGGATGAAAAAATATATGTTCAGATTTCACGAGACTCTAGTGTGTTGGAAGTTTTGCAACCCCTTTCAGTATAAGTGTTATTCGCCAGTCCCAGCTTTAGGATACAAGAGGAAACAAGCCTTAGAGATAGAACGTAGAACTACTTTATTGTGTCAAGTTTCAAGAAGCTAGCACAAACCGTGTTTGATTTAGAGTTCTAACTGCATCTGTCAATATAGGAGAAAACAGAGTGAAACCTATAAATTCTAACTGTTCCTGCAAACGAATGCTACAACCTAGAAGAACAAAACTTGGGCATCCACGTTTGATTGGTGTACTGATCAATACTTGAAAGAATCATGAAGATTGGATGAAAAAATGTATGTTGAGATTTCAGGAGACGGTAGTTTTTTGGAAGCTTAACAACGCCTTTCATTGAAAGTGTTATTCGCCAGTCTCTGCTTAAGGCTACATCAAGAGGAAACAAACCTTAGAGATAGAACATAGAACTACTTTATTGTGTCAAGTTTCAAGAAGCTAGCACAAACCATGTTTGATTTAGAGTTCGAACTGCATCTGTCAATACAGGAGAAAACAGAGTGAAAACTAAAAATTCAAACTGTTACTCCAAAAGAATGCTTCAATCTAGGAGAACTAAACTTTGGCATCCAAGTGGGATTGGTGTACTGATCATTACTCGAAAGTATCATGAAGATTGGATGAAAAAATATATGTTCAAATTTCACGAGACTCTAGTGTGTTGGAAGTTTTGCAACCCCTTTCAGTATAAGTGTCATTCGCCAGTCCCAGCTTTAGGATACAAGAGGAAACAAGCCTTAGAGATAGAACGTAGAACTACTTTATTGTGTCAAGTTTCAAGAAGCTAGCACAAACCGTGTTTGATTTAGAGTTCTAACTGCATCTGTTAATATATTAGAAAACAGAGTGAAACCTATAATTTCTAACTGTTCCTGCAAACGAATGCTACAACCTAGAAGAACAAAACTTGGGCATCCACGTTTGATTGGTGTACTGATCAATACTTGAAAGAATCATGAAGATTGGATGAAAAAATATATGTTGAGATTTCAGGAGACGGTAGGTTTTTGGAAGCTTAACAACGCCTTTCATTGAAAGTGTTATTCGCCAGTCTCTGCTTAAGGCTACATCAAGAGGAAACAAACCTTAGAGATAGAACGTAGAACTACTTTATTGTGTCAAGTTTCAAGAAGCTAGCACAAACCATGTTTGATTTAGAGTTCGAACTGCATCTGTCAATATAGGAGAAAACAGAGTGAAAACTAAAAATTCAAACTGTTACTGCTAACGAATGCTTCAACCTAGGAGAACGAAACTTGAACATCCACGTTTTATTGGTGTACTGCTCATTACTTGAAATTATCATGAAGGTCGGAAAAAAAAATATGTTGAGATTTCAGGAGACTGTAGTATTTTGGCAGCCTAACAACGCCTTTCAATGAATGTGTCTTTCGTCAGTCTCTGCTTAGGTCTACATCCAGAGGAAACAAAAAATAAAAATAGAATGTAGAACTACTTTACTGTTTCAAGTTTCAAGAAGCTAGAACAAACCGTGTTTGATTTAGAGTTCGAACTACATTTGTCAATATAGGAGAAAACAGAGTGAAACCTAAAAATTCAAACTGTTACTCCAAAAGAATGCTTCAATCTAGGAGAAGTAAACTTTGGCATCCAAGTGGGATTGGTGTACTGATCATTACTTGAAAGTATCATGAAGATTGGATGAAAAAATATATTGAGATTTCAGGAGACTCTAGTGTGTTGGAAGTTTGGCAACCCCTTTCAGTATAAGTGTTATTCGCCAGTCACAGCTTTAGGATACAAGAGGAAACAAACCTTAGAGATAGAACGTAGAACTACTTTATTGTGTCACGTTTCAAGAAGCTAGCACAAACCGTGTTTGATTTAGAGTTCTAACTGCATCTGACAATATAGTAGAAAACAGAGTGAAACCTATAAATTCTAACTGTTTTTGCAAACGAATGCTACAACCTAGAAGAACAAAACTTGGGCATCCACGTTTGATTGGTGTACTGATCAATACTTGAAAGAATCATGAAGATTGGATGAAAAAATATATGTTGAGATTTCAGGAGACGGTAGTTTTTTGGAAGCTTAACAACGCCTTTCATTGAAAGTGTTATTCGCCTGTCTCTGCTTAAGGCTACATCAAGAGGAAACAAACCTTAGAGATAGAACGTAGAACTACTTTATTGTGTGAAGTTTCAAGAAGCTAGCACAAACCGTGTTTGATTTAGAGTTCTAACTGCATCTGTCAATATAGGAGAAAACAGAGTGAAACCTATAAATTCTAACTGTTCCTGCAAACGAATGCTACAACCTAGAAGAACAAAACTTGGGCATCCACGTTTGATTGGTGTACTGATCAATACTTGAAAGAATCATGAAGATTGGATGAAAAAATGTATGTTGAGATTTCAGGAGACGGTAGTTTTTTGGAAGCTTAACAACGCCTTTCACTGAAAGTGTTATTCGCCAGTCTCTGCTTAAGGCTACATCAAGAGGAACAAACCTTAGAAATAGAACATAGAACTACTTTATTGTGTCAAGTTTCAAGAAGCTAGCACAAACCATGTTTGATTTAGAGTTCGAACTGTATCTGTCAATATAGGAGAAAACAGAGTGAAAACTAAAAATTCAAACTGTTACTGCAAACGAATGCATCAACCTAGGAGAACGGAACTTGAACATCCACGTTTTCTTGCTGTACTGCTCATTACTTGAAATTATCATGAAGGTCGGAAAAAAAAATATGTTGAAATTTCAGGAGCCTGTAGTATTTTGGCAGCCTAACAACGCCTTTCCTTGAATGTGTCTTTCGTCAGTCTCTGCTTAGGTCTATATCCAGAGGAAACAAAAAGTAAAAATAGAATGTAGAACTACTTTACTGTTTCAAGTTTCAACAAGCTAGCACAAACCCTGTTTGATTTAGAGTTCGAACTACATTTGTCAATATAGGAGGAAACAGAGTGAAACCTAAAAATTCAAACTGTTACTCCAAAAGAATGCTTCAATCTAGGAGAACTAAACTTTGGCATCCAAGTGGGATTGGTGTACTGATCATTACTTGAAAGTATCATGAAGATTGGATGAAAAAATATATGTTGAGATTTCACGAGACTCTAGTGTGTTGGAAGGTTGGCAACCCCTTTCAGTATAAGTGTTATTCGCCATTCCCAGCTTTAGGATACAAGAGGAAACAAACCTTAGAGATAGAACGTAGAACTACTTTATTGTGTCACGTTTCAAGAAGCTAGCACAAACCGTGTTTGATTTAGAGTTCTAACTGCATCTGTCAATATAGGAGAAAACAGAGTGAAACCTATAAATTCTAACTGTTCCTGCAAACGAATGCTACAACCTAGAAGAACAAAACTTGGGCATCCACGTTTGATTGGTGTACTGATCAATACTTGAAAGAATCATGAAGATTGGATGAAAAAATATATGTTGAGATTTCAGGAGACGGTAGTTTTTTGGAAGCTTAACAACCCCTTTCATTGAAAGTGTTATTCGCCAGTCTCTGCTTAAGGCTACATCAAGAGGAAACAAACCTTAGAGATAGAACGTAGAACTACTTTATTGTGTCAAGTTTCAAGAAGCTAGCACAAACCATGTTTGATTTAGAGTTTGAACTGCATCTGTCAATATAGGAGAAAACAGAGTGAAAACTAAAAATTCAAACTGTTACTGCAAACGAATGCTTCAACCTAGGAGAACGAAACTTGAACATCCACGTTTTATTGGTGTACTGCTCATTACTTGAAATCATCATGAAGGTCGGAAAAAAAAATATGTTGAGATTTCAGGAGCCTGTAGTATGTTGGCAGCCTAACAACGCCTTTCATTGAATGTATCTTTCGTCAGTCTCTGCTTAGGTCTACATCCAGAGGAAACAAAAAATAAAAATAGAATGTAGAACTACTTTAGTGTTTCAAGTTTCAAGAAGCTAGCACAAACCGTGTTTGATTTAGAGTTCGAACTACATTTGTCAATATAGGAGAAAACAGAGTGAAAACTAAAAATTCAAACTGTTACTCCAAAAGAATGCTTCAATCTAGGACAAGTAAACTTTGGCATCCAAGTGGGATTGGTGTACTGATCATTACTTGAAAGTATCATGAAGATTGGATGAAAAAATATATGTTGAGATTTCAGGAGATTCTAGTGTGTTGGAAGTTTGCCAACCCCTTTCAGTATAAGTGTTATTCGCCAGTCCCAGCTTTAGGATACAAGAGGACACAAACCTTAGAGATAGAACGTAGAACTACTTTATTGTGTCACGTTTCAAGAAGCTAGCACAAACCGTGTTTGATTTAGAGTTCTAACTGCATCTGTCAATATAGGAGAAAACAGAGTGAAACCTATAAATTCTAACTGTTTCTGCAAACGAATGCTACAACCTAGAAGAACAAAACTTGGGCATCCACGTTTGATTGGTGTACTGATCAATACTTGAAAGAATCATGAAGATTGGATGAAAAAATATATGTTGAGATTTCAGGAGACGGTAGTTTTTTGGAAGCTTAACAACCCCTTTCATTGAAAGTGTTATTCGCCAGTCTCTGCTTAAGGCTACATCAAGAGGAAACAAACCTTAGAGATAGAACGTAGAACTTATTATTGTGTCAAGTTTCAAGAAGCTAGCACAAACCATGTTTGATTTAGAGTTCGAACTGCATCTGTCAATATAGGAGAAAACAGAGTGAAAACTAAAAATTCAAACTGTTACTGCAAACGAATGCTTCAACCTAGGAGAACGAAACTTGAACATCCACGTTTTATTGGTGTACTGCTCATTACTTGAAATCATCATGAAGGTCGGAAAAAAAAATATGTTGAGATTTCAGGAGCCTGTAGTATGTTGGCAGCCTAACAACGCCTTTCATTGAATGTATCTTTCGTCACTCTCTGTTTAGGTCTACATCCAGAGGAAACAAAAAATAAAAATAGAATGTAGAACTACTTTACTGTTTCAAGTTTCAAGAAGCTAGCACAAACCGTGTTTGATTTAGAGTTCGAACTACATTTGTCAATATAGGAGAAAACAGAGTGAAAACTAAAAATTCAAACTGTTACTCCAAAAGAATGCTTCAATCTAGGACAAGTAAACTTTGGCATCCAAGTGGGATTGGTGTACTCATCATTACTTGAAAGTATCATGAAGATTGGATGAAAAAATATATGTTGAGATTTCAGGAGACTCTAGTGTGTTGGAAGTTTGGCAACCCCTTTCAGTATAAGTGTTATTCGCCAGTCCCAGCTTTAGGATACAAGAGGAAACAAACCTTAGAGATAGAACGTAGAACTACTTTATTGTGTCACGTTTCAAGAAGCTAGCACAAACCGTGTTTGATTTAGAGTTCTAACTGCATCTGTCAATATATTAGAAAACAGAGTGAAACCTATAATTTCTAACTGTTCCTGCAAACGAATGCTACAACCTAGAAGAACAAAACTTGGGCATCCACGTTTGATTGGTGTACTGATCAATACTTGAAAGAATCATGAAGATTGGATGAAAAAATGTATGTTGAGATTTCAGGAGCCGGTAGTTTTTTGGAAGCTTAACAACGCCTTTCATTTAAAGTGTTATTCGCCAGTCTCTGCTTAAGGCTACATCAAGAGGAAACAAACCTTAGAGATAGAACGTAGAACTACTTTATTGTGTCAAGTTTCAAGAAGCTAGCACAAACCATGTTTGATTTAGAGTTCGAACTGCATCTGTCAATATAGGAGAAAACAGAGTGAAAACTAAAAATTCAAACTGTTACTGCTAACGAATGCTTCAACGTAGGAGAACGAAACTTGAACATCCACGTTTTATTGGTGTACTGCTCATTACTTGAAATTATCATGAAGGTCGGAAAAAAAAATATGTTGAGATTTCAGGAGACTGTAGTATTTTGGCAGCCTAACAACGCCTTTCAATGAATGTGTCTTTCGTCAGTCTCTGCTTAGGTCTACATCCAGAGGAAACAAAAAATAAAAATAGAATGTAGAACTACTTTACTGTTTCAAGTTTCAAGAAGCTAGCACAAACCGTGTTTGATTTAGAGTTCGAACTACATTTGTCAATATAGGAGAAAACAGAGTGAAACCTAAAAATTCAAACTGTTACTCCAAAAGAATGCTTCAATCTAGGAGAAGTAAACTTTGGCATCCAAGTGGGATTGGTGTACTGATCATTACTTGAAAGTATCATGAAGATTGGATGAAAAAATATATTGAGATTTCAGGAGACTCTAGTGTGTTGGAAGTTTGGCAACCCCTTTCAGTATAAGTGTTATTCGCCAGTCACAGCTTTAGGATACAAGAGGAAACAAACCTTAGAGATAGAACGTAGACCTACTTTATTGTGTCAAGTTTCAAGAAGCTAGCACAAACCGTGTTTGATTTAGAGTTCTAACTGCATCTGTCAATATAGGAGAAAACAGAGTGAAACCTATAATTTCTAACTTCCTGCAAACGAATGCTACAACCTAGAAGAACAAAACTTGGGCATCCACGTTTGATTGGTGTACTGATCAATACTTGAAAGAATCATGAAGATTGGATGAAAAAATATATGTTGAGATTTCAGGAGACGGTAGTTTTTTGGAAGCTTAACAACGCCTTTCATTGAAAGTGTTATTCGCCTGTCTCTGCTTAAGGCTACATCAAGAGGAAACAAACCTTAGAGATAGAACGTAGAACTACTTTATTGTGTGAAGTTTCAAGAAGCTAGCACAAACCGTGTTTGATTTAGAGTTCTAACTGCATCTGTCAATATAGGAGAAAACAGAGTGAAACCTATAAATTCTAACTGTTCCTGCAAACGAATGCTACAACCTAGAAGAACAAAACTTGGGCATCCACGTTTGATTGGTGTACTGATCAATACTTGAAAGAATCATGAAGATTGGATGAAAAAATGTATGTTGAGATTTCAGGAGACGGTAGTTTTTTGGAAGCTTAACAACGCCTTTCACTGAAAGTGTTATTCGCCAGTCTCTGCTTAAGGCTACATCAAGAGGAACAAACCTTAGAAATAGAACATAGAACTACTTTATTGTGTCAAGTTTCAAGAAGCTAGCACAAACCATGTTTGATTTAGAGTTCGAACTGTATCTGTCAATATAGGAGAAAACAGAGTGAAAACTAAAAATTCAAACTGTTACTGCAAACGAATGCATCAACCTAGGAGAACGGAACTTGAACATCCACGTTTTCTTGCTGTACTGCTCATTACTTGAAATTATCATGAAGGTCGGAAAAAAAAATATGTTGAAATTTCAGGAGCCTGTAGTATTTTGGCAGCCTAACAACGCCTTTCCTTGAATGTGTCTTTCGTCAGTCTCTGCTTAGGTCTACATCCAGAGGAAACAAAAAGTAAAAATAGAATGTAGAACTACTTTACTGTTTCAAGTTTCAACAAGCTAGCACAAACCCTGTTTGATTTAGAGTTCGAACTACATTTGTCAATATAGGAGGAAACAGAGTGAAACCTAAAAATTCAAACTGTTACTCCAAAAGAATGCTTCAATCTAGGAGAACTAAACTTTGGCATCCAAGTGGGATTGGTGTACTGATCATTACTTGAAAGTATCATGAAGATTGGATGAAAAAATATATGTTGAGATTTCACGAGACTCTAGTGTGTTGGAAGGTTGGCAACCCCTTTCAGTATAAGTGTTATTCGCCATTCCCAGCTTTAGGATACAAGAGGAAACAAACCTTAGAGATAGAACGTAGAACTACTTTATTGTGTCACGTTTCAAGAAGCTAGCACAAACCGTGTTTGATTTAGAGTTCTAACTGCATCTGTCAATATAGGAGAAAACAGAGTGAAACCTATAAATTCTAACTGTTCCTGCAAACGAATGCTACAACCTAGAAGAACAAAACTTGGGCATCCACGTTTGATTGGTGTACTGATCAATACTTGAAAGAATCATGAAGATTGGATGAAAAAATATATGTTGAGATTTCAGGAGACGGTAGTTTTTTGGAAGCTTAACAACCCCTTTCATTGAAAGTGTTATTCGCCAGTCTCTGCTTAAGGCTACATCAAGAGGAAACAAACCTTAGAGATAGAACGTAGAACTACTTTATTGTGTCAAGTTTCAAGAAGCTAGCACAAACCATGTTTGATTTAGAGTTTGAACTGCATCTGTCAATATAGGAGAAAACAGAGTGAAAACTAAAAATTCAAACTGTTACTGCAAACGAATGCTTCAACCTAGGAGAACGAAACTTGAACATCCACGTTTTATTGGTGTACTGCTCATTACTTGAAATCATCATGAAGGTCGGAAAAAAAAATATGTTGAGATTTCAGGAGCCTGTAGTATGTTGGCAGCCTAACAACGCCTTTCATTGAATGTATCTTTCGTCAGTCTCTGCTTAGGTCTACATCCAGAGGAAACAAAAAATAAAAATAGAATGTAGAACTACTTTAGTGTTTCAAGTTTCAAGAAGCTAGCACAAACCGTGTTTGATTTAGAGTTCGAACTACATTTGTCAATATAGGAGAAAACAGAGTGAAAACTAAAAATTCAAACTGTTACTCCAAAAGAATGCTTCAATCTAGGACAAGTAAACTTTGGCATCCAAGTGGGATTGGTGTACTGATCATTACTTGAAAGTATCATGAAGATTGGATGAAAAAATATATGTTGAGATTTCAGGAGATTCTAGTGTGTTGGAAGTTTGCCAACCCCTTTCAGTATAAGTGTTATTCGCCAGTCCCAGCTTTAGGATACAAGAGGACACAAACCTTAGAGATAGAACGTAGAACTACTTTATTGTGTCACGTTTCAAGAAGCTAGCACAAACCGTGTTTGATTTAGAGTTCTAACTGCATCTGTCAATATAGGAGAAAACAGAGTGAAACCTATAAATTCTAACTGTTTCTGCAAACGAATGCTACAACCTAGAAGAACAAAACTTGGGCATCCACGTTTGATTGGTGTACTGATCAATACTTGAAAGAATCATGAAGATTGGATGAAAAAATATATGTTGAGATTTCAGGAGACGGTAGTTTTTTGGAAGCTTAACAACCCCTTTCATTGAAAGTGTTATTCGCCAGTCTCTGCTTAAGGCTACATCAAGAGGAAACAAACCTTAGAGATGGAACGTAGAACTACTTTATTGTGTCAAGTTTCAAGAAGCTAGCACAAACCATGTTTGATTTAGAGTTCGAACTGCATCTGTCAATATAGGAGAAAACAGAGTGAAAACTAAAAATTCAAACTGTTACTGCAAACGAATGCTTCAACCTAGGAGAACGAAACTTGAACATCCACGTTTTATTGGTGTACTGCTCATTACTTGAAATTATCATGAAGGTCGGAAAAAAAAATATGTTGAGATTTCAGGAGACTGTAGTATTTTGGCAGCCTAACAACGCCTTTCAATGAATGTGTCTTTCGTCAGTCTCTGCTTAGGTCTACATCCAGAGGAAACAAAAAATAAAAATAGAATGTAGAACTACTTTACTGTTTCAAGTTTCAAGAAGCTAGAACAAACCGTGTTTGATTTAGAGTTCGAACTACATTTGTCAATATAGGAGAAAACAGAGTGAAACCTAAAAATTCAAACTGTTACTCCAAAAGAATGCTTCAATCTAGGAGAAGTAAACTTTGGCATCCAAGTGGGATTGGTGTACTGATCATTACTTGAAAGTATCATGAAGATTGCATGAAAAAATATATGTTCAGATTTCACGAGACTCTAGTGTGTTGGAAGTTTTGCAACCCCTTTCAGTATAAGTGTTATTCGCCAGTCCCAGCTTTAGGATACAAGAGGAAACAAGCCTTAGAGATAGAACGTAGAACTACTTTATTGTGTCAAGTTTCAAGAAGCTAGCACAAACCGTGTTTGATTTAGAGTTCTAACTGCATCTGTCAATATAGGAGAAAACAGAGTGAAACCTATAATTTCTAATTGTTCCTGCAAACGAATGCTACAACCTAGAAGAACAAAACTTGGGCATCCACGTTTGATTGGTGTACTGATCAATACTTGAAAGAATCATGAAGATTGGATGAAAAAATATATGTTGAGATTTCAGGAGACGGTAGTTTTTTGGAAGCTTAACAACGCCTTTCATTGAAAGTGTTATTCGCCAGTCTCTGCTTAAGGCTACATCAAGAGGAAACAAACCTTAGAGATAGAACGTAGAACTACTTTATTGTGTCAAGTTTCAAGAAGCTAGCACAAACCATGTTTGATTTAGAGTTCGAACTGCATCTGTCAATATAGGAGAAAACAGAGTGAAAACTAAAAATTCAAACTGTTACTGCAAACGAATGCTTCAACCTAGGAGAACGAAACTTGAACATCCACGTTTTATTGGTGTACTGCTCATTACTTGAAATCATCATGAAGGTCGGAAAAAAAAATATGTTGAGATTTCAGGAGACTGTAGTATTTTGGCAGCCTAACAACGCCTTTCATTGAATGTGTCTTTCGTCAGTCTCTGCTTAGGTCTACATCCAGAGGAAACAAAAAGTAAAAATAGAATGTAGAACTACTTTACTGTTTCAACTTTCAAGAAGCTAGCACAAACCCTGTTTGATTTAGAGTTCGAACTACATTTGTCAATATAGGAGAAAACAGAGTGAAACCTAAAAATTCAAACTGTTACTCCAAAAGAATGCTTCAATCTAGGAGAACTAAACTTTGGCATCCAAGTGGGATTGGTGTACTGATCATTACTTGAAAGTATCATGAAGATTGCATGAAAAAATATATGTTCAGATTTCACGAGACTCTAGTGTGTTGGAAGTTTTGCAACCCCTTTCAGTATAAGTGTGATTCGCCAGTCCCAGCTTTAGGATACAAGAGGAAACAAGCCTTAGAGATAGAACGTAGAACTACTTTATTGTGTCAAGTTTCAAGAAGCTAGCACAAACCGTGTTTGATTTAGAGTTCTAACTGCATCTGTCAATATAGGAGAAAACAGAGTGAAACCTATAATTTCTAACTGTTCCTGCAAACGAATGCTACAACCTAGAAGAACAAAACTTGGGCATCCACGTTTGATTGGTGTACTGATCAATACTTGAAAGAATCATGAAGATTGGATGAAAAAATATATGTTGAGATTTCAGGAGACGGTAGTTTTTTGGAAGCTTAACAACCCCTTTCATTGAAAGTGTTATTCGCCAGTCTCTGCTTAAGGCTACATCAAGAGGAAACAAACCTTAGAGATAGAACGTAGAACTACTTTATTGTGTCAAGTTTCAAGAAGCTAGCACAAACCATGTTTGATTTAGAGTTCGAACTGCATCTGTCAATATAGGAGAAAACAGAGTGAAAACTAAAAATTCAAAATGTTACTGCAAACGAATGCTTCAACCTAGGAGAACAGAACTTGAACATCCACGTTTTGTTGCTGTACTGCTCATTACTTGAAATTATCATGAAGGTCGGAAGAAAAAATATGTTGAGATTTCAGGAGCCTGTAGTATTTTGGCAGCCTAACAACGCCTTTCATTGAATGTGTCTTTCGTCAGTCTCTGCTTAGGTCTACATCCAGAGGAAACAAAAAGTAAAAATAGAATGTAGAACTACTTTACTGTTTCAAGTTTCAAGAAGCTAGCACAAACTCTGTTTGATTTAGAGTTCGAAATACATTTGTCAATATAGGAGAAAACAGAGTGAAACCTAAAAATTCAAACTGTTACTCCAAAAGAATGCTTCAATCTAGGACAAGTAAACTTTGGCATCCAAGTGGGATTGGTGTACTGATCATTACTTGAAAGTATCATGAAGATTGGATGAAAAAATATATGTTCAAATTTCATGAGACTCTAGTGTGTTGGAAGTTTGGCAACCCCTTTCAGTATAAGTGTTATTCGCCAGTCCCAGCTTTAGGATACAAGAGGAAACAAACCTTAGAGATAGAACGTAGAACTACTTTATTGTGTCAAGTTTCAAGAAGCTAGCACAAACCGTGTTTGATTTAGAGTTCCAACTGCATCTGTCAATATATTAGAAAACAGAGTGAAACCTATAATTTCTAACTGTTCCTGCAAACGAATGCTACAACCTAGAAGAACAAAACTTGGGCATCCACGTTTGATTGGTGTACTGATCAATACTTGAAAGAATCATGAAGATTGGATGAAAAAATATATGTTGAGATTTCAGGAGACGGTAGTTTTTTGGAAGCTTAACAACCCCTTTCATTGAAAGTGTTATTCGCCAGGCTCTGCTTAAGGCTACCTCAAGAGGAAACAAACCTTAGAGATAGAACGTAGAACTACTTTATTGTGTCAAGTTTCAAGAAGCTAGCACAAACCATGTTTGATTTAGAGTTCGAACTGCATCTGTAAATATAGGAGAAAACAGAGTGAAAACTAAAAATTCAAACTGTTACTGCTAACGAATGCTTCAACCTAGGAGAACGAAACTTGAACATCCACGTTTTATTGGTGTACTGCTCATTACTTGAAATCATCATGAAGGTCGGAAAAAAAAATATGTTGAGATTTCAGGAGACTGTAGTATTTGGCAGCCTAACAACGCCTTGCAATGAATGTGTCTTTCGTCAGTCTCTGCTTAGGTCTACATCCAGAGGAAACAAAAAGTAAAAATAGAATGTAGAACTACTTTACTGTTTCAAGTTTCAAGAAGCTAGCACAAACCCTGTTTGATTTAGAGTTCGAACTACATTTGTCAATATAGGAGAAAACAGAGTGAAACCTAAAAATTCAAACTGTTACTCCAAAAGAATGCTTCAATCTAGGAGAACTAAACTTTGACATCCAAGTGGGATTGGTGTACTGATCATTACTTGAAAGTATCATGAAGATTGCATGAAAAAATATATGTTCAGATTTCACGAGACTCTAGTGTGTTGGAAGTTTTGCAACCCCTTTCAGTATAAGTGTTATTCGCCAGTCCCAGCTTTAGGATACAAGAGGAAACAAGCCTTAGAGATAGAACGTAGAACTACTTTATTGTGTCAAGTTTCAAGAAGCTAGCACAAACCGTGTTTGATTTAGAGTTCTAACTGCATCTGTCAATATAGGAGAAAACAGAGTGAAACCTATAATTTCTAACTGTTCCTGCAAACGAATGCTACAACCTAGAAGAACAAAACTTGGGCATCCACGTTTGATTGGTGTACTGATCAATACTTGAAAGAATCATGAAGATTGGATGAAAAAATATATGTTGAGATTTCAGGAGACGGTAGTTTTTTGGAAGCTTAACAACGCCTTTCATTGAAAGTGTTATTCGCCAGTCTCTGCTTAAGGCTACATCAAGAGGAAACAAACCTTAGAGATAGAACGTAGAACTACTTTATTGTGTCAAGTTTCAAGAAGCTAGCACAAACCATGTTTGATTTAGAGTTCGAACTGCATCTGTCAATATAGGAGAAAACACAGTGAAAACTAAAAATTCAAACTGTTACTGCAAACGAATGCTTCAACCTAGGAGAACGAAACTTGAACATCCACGTTTTATTGGTGTACTGCTCATTACTTGAAATCATCATGAAGGTCGGAAAAAAAAATATGTTGAGATTTCAGGAGACTGTAGTATTTTGGCAGCCTAACAACGCCTTTCATTGAATGTGTCTTTCGTCAGTCTCTGCTTAGGTCTACATCCAGAGGAAACAAAAAGTAAAAATAGAATGTAGAACTACTTTACTGTTTCAAGTTTCAAGAAGCTAGCACAAACCCTGTTTGATTTAGAGTTCGAACTACATTTGTCAATATAGGAGAAAACAGAGTGAAACCTAAAAATTCAAACTGTTACTCCAAAAGAATGCTTCAATCTAGGAGAACTAAACTTTGGCATCCAAGTGGGATTGGTGTACTGATCATTACTTGAAAGTATCATGAAGATTGCATGAAAAAATATATGTTCAGATTTCACGAGACTCTAGTGTGTTGGAAGTTTTGCAACCCCTTTCAGTATAAGTGTGATTCGCCAGTCCCAGCTTTAGGATACAAGAGGAAACAAGCCTTAGAGATAGAACGTAGAACTACTTTATTGTGTCAAGTTTCAGGAAGCTAGCACAAACCGTGTTTGATTTAGAGTTCTAACTGCATCTGTCAATATAGGAGAAAACAGAGTGAAACCTATAATTTCTAACTGTTCCTGCAAACGAATGCTACAACCTAGAAGAACAAAACTTGGGCATCCACGTTTGATTGGTGTACTGATCAATACTTGAAAGAATCATGAAGATTGGATGAAAAAATATATGTTGAGATTTCAGGAGACGGTAGTTTTTTGGAAGCTTAACAACCCCTTTCATTGAAAGTGTTATTCGCCAGTCTCTGCTTAAGGCTACATCAAGAGGAAACAAACCTTAGAGATAGAACGTAGAACTACTTTATTGTGTCAAGTTTCAAGAAGCTAGCACAAACCATGTTTGATTTAGAGTTCGAACTGCATCTGTCAATATAGGAGAAAACAGAGTGAAAACTAAAAATTCAAAATGTTACTGCAAACGAATGCTTCAACCTAGGAGAACAGAACTTGAACATCCACGTTTTGTTGCTGTACTGCTCATTACTTGAAATTATCATGAAGGTCGGAAGAAAAAATATGTTGAGATTTCAGGAGCCTGTAGTATTTTGGCAGCCTAACAACGCCTTTCATTGAATGTGTCTTTCGTCAGTCTCTGCTTAGGTCTACATCCAGAGGAAACAAAAAGTAAAAATAGAATGTAGAACTACTTTACTGTTTCAAGTTTCAAGAAGCTAGCACAAACTCTGTTTGATTTAGAGTTCGAAATACATTTGTCAATATAGGAGAAAACAGAGTGAAACCTAAAAATTCAAACTGTTACTCCAAAAGAATGCTTCAATCTAGGACAAGTAAACTTTGGCATCCAAGTGGGATTGGTGTACTGATCATTACTTGAAAGTATCATGAAGATTGGATGAAAAAATATATGTTCAAATTTCATGAGACTCTAGTGTGTTGGAAGTTTGGCAACCCCTTTCAGTATAAGTGTTATTCGCCAGTCCCAGCTTTAGGATACAAGAGGAAACAAACCTTAGAGATAGAACGTAGAACTACTTTATTGTGTCAAGTTTCAAGAAGCTAGCACAAACCGTGTTTGATTTAGAGTTCCAACTGCATCTGTCAATATATTAGAAAACAGAGTGAAACCTATAATTTCTAACTGTTCCTGCAAACGAATGCTACAACCTAGAAGAACAAAACTTGGGCATCCACGTTTGATTGGTGTACTGATCAATACTTGAAAGAATCATGAAGATTGGATGAAAAAATATATGTTGAGATTTCAGGAGACGGTAGTTTTTTGGAAGCTTAACAACCCCTTTCATTGAAAGTGTTATTCGCCAGGCTCTGCTTAAGGCTACCTCAAGAGGAAACAAACCTTAGAGATAGAACGTAGAACTACTTTATTGTGTCAAGTTTCAAGAAGCTAGCACAAACCATGTTTGATTTAGAGTTCGAACTGCATCTGTAAATATAGGAGAAAACAGAGTGAAAACTAAAAATTCAAACTGTTACTGCTAACGAATGCTTCAACCTAGGAGAACGAAACTTGAACATCCACGTTTTATTGGTGTACTGCTCATTACTTGAAATCATCATGAAGGTCGGAAAAAAAAATATGTTGAGATTTCAGGAGACTGTAGTATTTTGGCAGCCTAACAACGCCTTGCAATGAATGTGTCTTTCGTCAGTCTCTGCTTAGGTCTACATCCAGAGGAAACAAAAAGTAAAAATAGAATGTAGAACTACTTTACTGTTTCAAGTTTCAAGAAGCTAGCACAAACCCTGTTTGATTTAGAGTTCGAACTACATTTGTCAATATAGGAGAAAACAGAGTGAAACCTAAAAATTCAAACTGTTACTCCAAAAGAATGCTTCAATCTAGGAGAACTAAACTTTGACATCCAAGTGGGATTGGTGTACTGATCATTACTTGAAAGTATCATGAAGATTGCATGAAAAAATATATGTTCAGATTTCACGAGACTCTAGTGTGTTGGAAGTTTTGCAACCCCTTTCAGTATAAGTGTTATTCGCCAGTCCCAGCTTTAGGATACAAGAGGAAACAAGCCTTAGAGATAGAACGTAGAACTACTTTATTGTGTCAAGTTTCAAGAAGCTAGCACAAACCGTGTTTGATTTAGAGTTCTAACTGCATCTGTCAATATAGGAGAAAACAGAGTGAAACCTATAATTTCTAACTGTTCCTGCAAACGAATGCTACAACCTAGAAGAACAAAACTTGGGCATCCACGTTTGATTGGTGTACTGATCAATACTTGAAAGAATCATGAAGATTGGATGAAAAAATATATGTTGAGATTTCAGGAGACGGTAGTTTTTTGGAAGCTTAACAACGCCTTTCATTGAAAGTGTTATTCGCCAGTCTCTGCTTAAGGCTACATCAAGAGGAAACAAACCTTAGAGATAGAACGTAGAACTACTTTATTGTGTCAAGTTTCAAGAAGCTAGCACAAACCATGTTTGATTTAGAGTTCGAACTGCATCTGTCAATATAGGAGAAAACAGAGTGAAAACTAAAAATTCAAACTGTTACACGAATGCTTCAACCTAGGAGAACGAAACTTGAACATCCACGTTTTATTGGTGTACTGCTCATTACTTGAAATCATCATGAAGGTCGGAAAAAAAAATATGTTGAGATTTCAGGAGACTGTAGTATTTTGGCAGCCTAACAACGCCTTTCATTGAATGTGTCTTTCGTCAGTCTCTGCTTAGGTCTACATCCAGAGGAAACAAAAAGTAAAAATAGAATGTAGAACTACTTTACTGTTTCAAGTTTCAAGAAGCTAGCACAAACCCTGTTTGATTTAGAGTTCGAACTACATTTGTCAATATAGGAGAAAACAGAGTGAAACCTAAAAATTCAAACTGTTACTCAAAAGAATGCTTCAATCTAGGAGAACTAAACTTTGGCATCCAAGTGGGATTGGTGTACTGATCATTACTTGAAAGTATCATGAAGATTGCATGAAAAAATATATGTTCAGATTTCACGAGACTCTAGTGTGTTGGAAGTTTTGCAACCCCTTTCAGTATAAGTGTGATTCGCCAGTCCCAGCTTTAGGATACAAGAGGAAACAAGCCTTAGAGATAGAACGTAGAACTACTTTATTGTGTCAAGTTTCAAGAAGCTAGCACAAACCGTGTTTGATTTAGAGTTCTAAACTGCATCTGTCAATATAGGAGAAAACAGAGTGAAACCTATAATTTCTAACTGTTCCTGCAAAGGAATGCTACAACCTAGAAGAACAAAACTTGGGCATCCACGTTTGATTGGTGTACTGATCAATACTTGAAAGAATCATGAAGATTGGATGAAAAAATATATGTTGAGATTTCAGGAGACGGTAGTTTTTTGGAAGCTTAACAACGCCTTTCATGGAAAGTGTTATTCGCCAGTCTCTGCTTAAGGCTACATCAAGAGGAAACAAACCTTAGAGATAGAACGTAGAACTACTTTATTGTGTCAAGTTTCAAGAAGCTAGCACAAACCATGTTTGATTTAGAGTTCGAACTGCATCTGTCAATATAGGAGAAAACAGAGTGAAAACTAAAAATTCAGAATGTTACTGCAAACGAATTCTTCAACCTAGGAGAACAGAACTTGAACATCCACGTTTTGTTGCTGTACTGCTCATTACTTGAAATTATCATGAAGGTCGGAAAAAAAAATATGTTGAGATTTCAGGAGCCTGTAGTATTTTGGCAGCCTAACAACGCCTTTCATTGAATGTGTCTTTCGTCAGTCTCTGCTTAGGTCTACATCCAGAGGAAACAAAAAGTAAAAATAGAATGTAGAACTACTTTACTGTTTCAAGTTTCAAGAAGCTAGCACAAACTCTGTTTGATTTAGAGTTCGAAATACATTTGTCAATATAGGAGAAAACAGAGTGAAACCTAAAAATTCAAACTGTTACTCCAAAAGAATGCTTCAATCTAGGACAAGTAAACTTTGGCATCCAAGTGGGATTGGTGTACTGATCATTACTTGAAAGTATCATGAAGATTGGATGAAAAAATATATGTTCAAATTTCATGAGACTCTAGTGTGTTGGAAGTTTGGCAACCCCTTTCAGTATAAGTGTTATTCGCCAGTCCCAGCTTTAGGATACAAGAGGAAACAAACCTTAGAGATAGAACGTAGAAATACTTTATTGTGTCAAGTTTCAAGAAGCTAGCACAAACCGTGTTTGATTTAGAGTTCCAACTGCATCTGTCAATATATTAGAAAACAGAGTGAAACCTATAATTTCTAACTGTTCCTGCAAACGAATGCTACAACCTAGAAGAACAAAACTTGGGCATCCACGTTTGATTGGTGTACTGATCAATACTTGAAAAGAATCATGAAGATTGGATGAAAAAATGTATGTTGAGATTTCAGGAGACGGTAGTTTTTTGGAAGCTTAAACCAACCCCTTTCATTGAAAGTGTTATTCGCCAGGCTCTGCTTAAGGCTACCTCAAGATGAAACAAACCTTAGAGATAGAACGTAGAACTACTTTATTGTGTCAAGTTTCAAGAAGCTAGCACAAACCATGTTGATTTAGAGTTCGAACTGCATCTGTCAATATAGGAGAAAACAGAGTGAAA
>NW_027510774.1:0-30980 GCF_048772815.1 Callospermophilus lateralis
TAGTAGCTCTTGGAAACTTGGACAATATGAAGGGAGTTCTCAGTTTTTGTCTCTATGGTTTGTTTCCTTTTCAAGTAGCCCTAGGTACAGACTGTGGAAAAGCACTTTCATATAGAGGGGCTGCCAAGCTTCTAAGAATTAACGATTTTCCGATATTCCAGCAAATATTTTTCAAACAATCTTGATGATACTTGTTGGTAATGATCAGTACACAAATCCCACTTGGCTCACCAAAATTTTGTTCTTCTAGGTTGAAGCGTTCGTCTACAGTAGCAGTCTATTTAGGTTTCCCTCTGCTCTCTCCTATATAGATAGATGTATTTGGAACTCTAAATCAAACATGGTTCGTAGTAGCTCTTTGAAACTTGACAAAATAAAGGAGTTCTCAGTTTTGTCTCTATGGTTTGTTTCCTCTTCAAGTAGCCCTAGGCACAGACTGTGGAAAAGCACTTTCATTGAGAAGGGTTGCCAATCTTCTAAGAATTAATGAGTTTCCGAAATACAAGCAAATATTTTTTAACCCAATCTTGATAATACTTGGTGGTAATGATCAGTACACAAATCCACTTGGCTCACCAAATTTTGTTCTTCTAGGTTGAAGCGTTCGTCTACAGTAGCAGTTTTTATATTTAGGTTTCCCTCTGTTCTCTCCTATATACATAGATGAATTTGGAACTCTAAATCCAACATTGTTCGTAGTAGCTCATGGAAACTTGACAATATAAAAGGAGTTCTCAGTTTTGTCTCTATGGTTTGTTTCCTCGTCAAGTAGACCTAGGCACAGACTGTGGAAAAGCACTGTCATTGAGAGGCGTTGCCAAGCTTCTAAGAATTAACGACGTTCCGAAATACCAGCACACATTTTTTCACCCAATCTTGATGATACTTGGTGGTAATAATCACTACACAAATCCGACTTGGCTCACCAAATTTTGTTCTTCTAGGTTGAAGCATTCATCTACAGTAGCAGTTTTTATATTTAGGTTTCCCTCTCTTCTCTCCTATATAGATAGATGAATTTGGAAAACTAAATCCAACATGGCTTGTAGTAGCTCTTTGAAACTTGACAAAATGAAGGAGTTCTCAGTTTTGTCTCTATGGTTTGTTTCCTCTTTAAGTAGAACTAAGCACAGACTGTGGAAAAGCATTTTCATCGAGAGGGGTTGCCAAGCTTCTAAGAATTAACGATTTTCCGAAATAACAGCAATATTTTTTCACCCAATCTTGATGATACTTTGGTGGTAATGATCAGTACACAAAATCCCACTTGGCTCAACAAATTTTGTTCTTCTAGGTTGAAGCGTTCGTCTACAGTATCAGTTTTTATATTTAGGTTTCCTCTGCTCTCCAATATAGATAGATGAATTTGGAACTCTCAATCCGACATGGTTCGCAGTAGCTTTTTGAAACTTGACAAAATAAAGGAGTTCTCAGTTTTTCTCTATGGTTCGTTTCCTCTTCAAGTAGCCCTAGGCACAGACTGTGGAAAAGCACTTTCATTGAGAGTGGTTGCCAAGCTTCTAAGAATTAACGAGTTTCCGAAATACCAGCAAATATTTTTTCACCCAGTCTTGATGATACTTGGTGGTAATGATCAGTACACAAATCCGACTTGGCTCACCAAATTTTGTTCTTCTAGGTTGAAGCGTTCGTCTACAGTATCAGTTTTTATATTTAGGTTTCCCTCTGCTCTCTCCTATATACATAGGATGAATTTGGAACTCTCAATCCAACATGGTTCGTAGTAGCTTTTTGAAACTTGACAAAATAAAGGAGTTCTCAGTTTTGTCTCTATGGTTTGTTTCCTCTTCAAGTAGCCCTAGGCACAGACTGTGGAAAAGCACTTTCATCGATAGGGGTTGCCAAGCTTCTAAGAATTAACGAGTTTCCGAAATACCAGAAAACGTTTTTTCTCCCAATCTTGATGATTCTTGGTGGTAATGATCACTACACAAATCCGACTTGGCTCACCAAATTTTGTTCTTCTAGGTTGAAGCGTTCGTCTACAGTAGCAGTTTTTATATTTAGGTTTCCCTCTGTCTCCCTATATAGATAGATGAATTTGGAACTCTAAATCCAACATGGTTCGTAGTAGCTCTTTGAAACTTGACAAAATAAAGGAGTTCTCAGTTTTGTCTCTATGGTTTGTTTCCTCTTCAAGTAACCCTAGCACAGACTGTGGAAAAGCACTTTCATCGAGAGGGGTTGCAAAGCTTCTAAGATTTAACGAGTTTCCGAAATACCAGCAAATATTTTTTTCACCCAATCTTGATGATACTTGGTGGTAATTATCAGTACACAAATCCCACTTGGCTCACCAAATTTTGTTCTTCTAGGTTGAAGCGTTCGTCTACAGTATCAGTTTTTATATTTAGGTTTCCCTCTGTTCTCTCCTATATAGATAGATGAATTTGGAACTCTAAATTCAACATGATTCGTAGTAGCTCTTTGAAACTTGACAAAATAAAGGAGTTCTCTGTTTTGTCTCTATGATTTGTTTCCTCTTTAAGTAGAACTAAGCACAGACTGTGGAAAAGCACTTTCATCAAGAGGGGTTGCCAAGCTTCTAAGAAATAACGATTTTCTGAAATAACAGCAAATATTTTTTCACCTAATCTTGATGATACTTGGTGGTAATGATCAGTACACAAATCCCACTTGGCTCACCAAATTTTGTTCTTCTAGGGTGAAGCGTTCGTCTACAGTAGCAGTTTTTATATTTAGGTTTCCCTCTGTTCTCTCCTATATAGATAGAAGAATTTGGAACTCTAAATCCAACATGGTTCGTAGTAGCTCTTGGAAACTTCACAATATAAAGGAGTTCTAAGTTTTGTCTCTGGGGTTTGTTTCCTCTTCAAGTAGCCCTAGGCAGAGACTGTGGAAAAGCACTGTCATTGTGAGGCCTTGCCAAGCTTCTAAGAGTTAACGATTTTCCGAAATACCAGCACACATTTTTTCACCCAATCTTGATGATACTTGGTGGTAATGATCACTACACAAATCCGACTTGGCTCACCAAATTTTGTTCTTCTAGGTTGAAGCGTTCGTCTACAGTAGCAGTTTTTATATTTAGGTTTCCCTCTGTCTCCCGATATAGATAGATGAATTGGAACTCTAAATCCTACATGGTTTGTAGTAGCTCTTTGAAACTTGACAAAATAAAGGAGTTCTCAGTTTTGTCTCTATGGTTTGTTTCCTCCTCAAGTAGCTCTAGGCACAGACTGTGGAAAAGCACTGTCATTGAGAGGCGTTGCCAAGCTTCTAAGAATTAACGAGTTTCCGAAATACCTGCAAACATTTTTTCACCCAATCTTGATGATACTTGGTGGTAATGATCAATACACAAATCCGACTTGGCTCACCAAATCTTGTTCTTCTAGGTTGAAGCGTGCGTTTACAGTAGCAGTTTATATTTAGGTTTCACTCTGTTCTCTCCTATATAGATAGATGAATTTGGAACTCTAAATCCAACATGGTTCGTAGTAGCTCTTTGAAACTTGACAAAATAAAGCAGTTCTCAGTTTTGTATCTTTGGTTTGTTTCCTCTTCATGTAGCCCTAGGCACAGACTGTGGAAAAGCACTTTCATCGAAAGGGGTTGCAAAGCTTCTAAGAATTAACGAGTTTCCGAAATACCAGCAAATATTTTTTCACCCAATCTTGATGATACTGGGTGGTAAAGATCAGTACACAAATCCCACTTGGCTCAACAAATTTTGTTCTTCTAGGTTGAAGCGTTCATCTACAGTATCAGTTTTTATATTTAGGTTTCCCTCTGTTCTCTTCTATACAGATAGATGAATTTGGAACTCTAAATCCAACATGGTTCGTAGTAGCTCTTTGAAACTTGACAAAATAAAAGGAGTTCTCAGTTTTTTTCTCCATGGTTTTGTTTCCTCTTCAAGTAGCCCCTAGGCACAGACTGTGGAAAAGCACTTTCATTGAGAAGGGTTGCCAATCTTCTAAGAATTAACGAGTGTCCGAAATACCAGCAAATATTTTTTCACCCAATCTTGATAATATTTGGTGGTATTGATCAGTACACCAAATCCCACTTGGCTCACCAAATTTTGTTCTTCTAGGTTGAAGCGTTCGTCTGCAGTAGCAGTTTTGATATTTAGGTTTCCCTCTGTTCTCTCCTATATACATAGATGAATTTGGAACTCTAAATTCAACATGGTTCGTAGTAGGTCTTTGAAACTTGACAAAATAAAGGAGTTCTCAGTTTGTCACTATGGTTCTTTCCTCTTCAAGTACCCCTAGGCACATACTGTGGAAAAGCACTGTCATTGAGAGGCGTTGAAAAACTACTAAGAATTAACGAGTTTCCGAAACACCAGCAAATATTTTTTCACCCAATCTACATGATACTTGGTGGTAATGATCAGTACACAAATCCCACTTGGCTCACCAAATTTTGTTCTTCTAGGTTGAAGCGTTTGTCTACAGTAGCAGTTTTTATATTTAGGTTTCCCTCTGTTCTCTCCTATATAGATAGATGAATTTGGAACTCCCAAATCCAACATGGTTCGTAGTAGCTCTTTGAAACTTGACAAAATAAGGGAGTTCTCAGTTTTGTCTCTATGGTTTGTTTCCTCTTCAAGTAACCCTAGGCACAGACTGTGGAAAAGCACTTTCATTGAGAAGGGTTGCCAATGTTCTAAGAATTAACGAGTTTCCGAAATACCAGCAAACATTTTTTTCACCCAATCTTGATGATACTTGGTGGTAATGATCACTACAAAAATCCGACTTGGCTCACCAAATTTTGTTCTTCTAGGTTGAAGCGTTTGTCTACAGTAGCAGTTTTTATATTTAGGTTTTTCTCGGTCTCAATATACAGATAGATGAATTTGGAACTCTAAATCCAACATGGATCGTAGTAGCTCTTTGAAACATGAAAAAATAAAGGAGTTCTCAGTTTTGTCTCTATGGTTTGTTTCCTTTTCAAGTAGCCTAGGCGCAAACGGTGGAAAAGCAATTTCATTGAGAGGGGTTGCCAAGCTTCTAAGAATTAACGAGTTTCGAAATACAGCAAATATTTTTTTCACCCAATTTTGATGATACTTGGTGGTAAGGATCAGTACACAAGTCCCACTTGGCTCACCAAATTTTGTTCTTCTAGGTTGAAGCGTTCGTCTACAGTATCAGTTTTTATATTTAGGTTTCCCTCTGTTCTCTTCTATACAGATAGATGAATTTGGAACTCTAAATCCAACATGGTTCGTAGTAGCTCTTGGAAACTTGACAATATGAAGGAGTTCTCAGTTTTGTCTCTATGGTTTGTTTCCTTTTCAAGTAGCCCTAGGCACAGACTGTGGAAAAGCACTTTCATATAGAGGGGCTGCCAAGCTTCTAAGAATTAACGATTTTCCGATATTCCAGCAAATATTTTTCAAACAATCTTGATGATACTTGTTGGTAATGATCAGTACACAAATCCCACTTGGCTCACCAAATTTTGTTCTTCTAGGTTGAAGCGTTCGTCTACAGTAGCAGTCTATTTAGGTTTCCCTCTGCTCTCTCCTATATAGATAGATGTATTTGGAACTCTAAATCAAACATGGTTCGTAGTAGCTCTTTGAAACTTGACAAAATAAAGGAGTTCTCAGTTTTGTCTCTATGGTTTGTTTCCTCTTCAAGTAGCCCTAGGCACAGACTGTGGAAAAGCACTTCATTGAGAAGGGTTGCCAATCTTCTAAGAATTAATGAGTTTCCGAAATACAAGCAAATATTTTTTAAACCAATCTTGATAATACTTGGTGGTAATGATCAGTACACAAATCCCACTTGGCTCACCAAATTTTGTTCTTCTAGGTTGAAGCGTTCGTCTACAGTAGCAGTTTTTATATTTAGGTTTCCCTCTGTTCTCTCCTATATACATAGATGGAATTTGGAACTCTAAATCCAACATTGTTCGTAGTAGCTCATGGAAACTTGACAATATAAAGGAGTTCTCAGTTTTGTCTCTATGGTTTGTTTCCTCGTCAAGTAGACCTAGGCACAGACTGTGGAAAAGCACTGTCATTGAGAGGCGTTGCCAAGCTTCTAAGAATTAACGACGTTCCGAAATACCAGCACACATTTTTTCACCCAATCTTGATGATACTTGGTGGTAATAATCACTACACAAATCCGACTTGGCTCACCAAATTTTGTTCTTCTAGGTTGAAGCATTCATCTACAGTAGCAGTTTTTATATTTAGGTTTTCCTCTCTTCTCTCCTATATAGATAGATGAATTTGGAAAACTAAATCCAACATGGCTTGTAGTAGCTCTTTGAAACTTGACAAAATGAAGGAGTTCTCAGTTTTGTCTCTATGTTTGTTTCCTCTTTAAGTAGAACTAAGCACAGACTGTGGAAAAGCATTTTCATCTAGAGGGGTTGCCAAGCTTCTAAGAATTAACGATTTTCCGAAATAACAGCAAATATTTTTTCACCCAATCTTGATGATACTTGGTGGTAATGATCAGTACACAAATCCCACTTGGCTCAACAAATTTTGTTCTTTAGGTTGAAGCGTTCGTCTACAGTATCAGTTTTTATATTTAGGTTTCCCTCTGCTCTCTCCAATATAGATAGATGAATTTGGAACTCTCAATCCGACATGGTTCGCAGTAGCTTTTTGAAACTTGACAAAATAAAGGAGTTCTCAGTTTTTTCTCTATGGTTCGTTTCCTCTTCAAGTAGCCCTAGGCACAGACTGTGGAAAAGCACTTTCATTGAGAGTGGTTGCCAAGCTTCTAAGAATTAACGAGTTTCCGAAATACCAGCAAATATTTTTTCACCCAGTCTTGATGATACTTGGTGGTAATGATCAGTACACAAATCCGACTTGGCTCACCAAATTTTGTTCTTCTAGGTTGAAGCGTTCGTCTACAGTATCAGTTTTTATATTAGGTTTCCCTCTGCTCTCTCCTATATACATAGATGAATTTGGAACTCTCAATCCAACATGGTTCGTAGTAGCTTTTTTGAAACTTGACAAAATAAAGGAGTTCTCAGTTTTGTCTCTATGTTTGTTTCCTCTTCAAGTAGCCTAGGCACAGACTGTGGAAAAGCACTTTCATCGATAGGGGTTGCCAAGCTTCTAAGAATTAACGAGTTTCCGAAATACCAGAAAACGTTTTTTTCTCCCAATCTTGATGATTCTTGGTGGTAATGATCACTACACAAATCCGACTTGGCTCACCAAATTTTGTTCTTCTAGGTTGAAGCGTTCGTCTACAGTAGCAGTTTTTATATTTAGGTTTCCCTCTGTCTCCCTATATAGATAGATGAATTTGGAACTCTAAATCCAACATGGTTTGTAGTAGCTCTTTGAAACTTGACAAAATAAAGGAGATCTCAGTTTTGTCTCTATGATTTTTTTCCTCTTCCAGTTGCCCTAGGCACATACTGTGGAAAAGCACTTTCATTGAGAGGGTTGCCAGGATTCTAAGAATTAACGAGTTTCCGAAATACCAGCAAATATTTTTCACCCAATCTTGATAATACTTGGTGGTAATAATCAGTACACAAAACCCACTTGGCTCACCAAATTTTGTTCATCTAGGTTGAAGCGTGCGTCTACAGTAGCAGTTTATATTTAGGTTTCACTCTGTCTCTCCTATATAGATAGATGAATTTGGAACTCTAAATCCAACATGGTTCGTAGTAGCTCTTTGAAACTTGACAAAATAAAGGAGTTCTCAGTTTTGTCTCTATGGTTTGTTTCCTCTTCAAGTAACCCTAGGCACAGACTGTGGAAAGCACTTTTCATCGAGAGGGGTTGCAAAGCTTCTAAGATTTAACGAGTTTCCGAAATACCAGCAAATATTTTTTCACCCAATCTTGATGATACTTGGTGGTAATTATCAGTACACAAATCCCACTTGGCTCACCAAATTTTGTTCTTCTAGGTTGAAGCGTTCGTCTACAGTATCAGTTTTTATACTTAGGTTTCCCTCTGTTCTCTCCTATATAGATAGATGAATTTGGAACTCTAAATTCAACATGATTCGTAGTAGCTCTTTGAAACTTGACAAAATAAAGGAGTTCTCTGTTTTGTCTCTATGATTTGTTTCCTCTTTAAGTAGAACTAAGCACAGACTGTGGAAAAGCACTTTCATCAAGAGGGGTTGCCAAGCTTCTAAGAAATAACGATTTTCTGAAATAACAGCAAATATTTTTTCACCTAATCTTGATGATACTTGGTGGTAATGATCAGTACACAAATCCCACTTGGCTCACCAAATTTTGTTCTTCTAGGGTGAAGCGTTCGTCTACAGTAGCAGTTTTTATATTTAGGTTTCCCTCTGTTCTCTCCTATATAGATAGAAGAATTTGGAACTCTAAATCCAACATGGTTCGTAGTAGCTCTTGGAAACTTCACAATATAAAGGAGTTCTAAGTTTTGTCTCTGGGGTTTGTTTCCTCTTCAAGTAGCCCTAGGCAGAGACTGTGGAAAAGCACTGTCATTGTGAGGCCTTGCCAAGCTTCTAAGAGTTAACGATTTTCCGAAATACCAGCACACATTTTTTCACCCAATCTTGATGATACTTGGTGGTAATGATCACTACACAAATCCGACTTGGCTCACCAAATTTTGTTCTTCTAGGTTGAAGCGTTCGTCTACAGTAGCAGTTTTTATATTTAGGTTTCCCTCTGTCTCCCGATATAGATAGATGAATTGGAACTCTAAATCCTACATGGTTTGTAGTAGCTCTTTGAAATTTGACAAAATAAAGGAGTTCTCAGTTTTGTCTCTATGGTTTGTTTCCTCCTCAAGTAGCTCTAGGCACAGACTGTGGAAAAGCACTGTCATTGAGAGGCGTTGCCAAGCTTCTAAGAATTAACGAGTTTCCGAAATACCGGCAAACATTTTTTCACCCAATCTTGATGATACTTGGTGGTAATGATCAATACACAAATCCGACTTGGCTCACCAAATCTTGTTCTTCTAGGTTGAAGCGTGCGTCTACAGTAGCAGTTTATATTTAAGTTTCTCTCTGTTCTCTCCTATATAGATAGATGAATTTGGAACTCTAAATCCAACATGGTTCGTAGTAGCTCTTTGAAACTTGACAAAATAAAGCAGTTCTCAGTTTTGTATCTTTGGTTTGTTTCCTCTTCATGTAGCCCTAGGCACAGACTGTGGAAAAGCACTTTCATCGAAAGGGGTGCAAAGCTTCTAAGAATTAACGAGTTTCCGAAATACCAGCAAATATTTTTTCACCCAATCTTGATGATACTGGGTGGTAAAGATCAGTACACAAATCCCACTTGGCTCAACAAATTTTGTTCTTCTAGGTTGAAGCGTTCATCTACAGTATCAGTTTTTATATTTAGGTTTCCCTCTGTTCTCTTCTATACAGATAGATGAATTTGGAACTCTAAATCCAACATGGTTCGTAGTAGCTCTTTGAAACTTGACAAAATAAAGGAGTTCTCAGTTTTTTCTCCATGGTTTGTTTCCTCTTCAAGTAGCTCTAGGCAGAGACTGTGGAAAAGCACTTTCATGGTGAGGGGTTGCCAAGCTTCTAATAATTAACGAGTTTCCGAAATACCAGCAATTATTTTTTCACCCAATCTTGATGATACTTGGTGGTAATGATCAGTACAAAAATCCCACTTGGCTCACCAAATTTTGTTCTTCTAGGTTGAAGCGTTCGTCTACAGTAGCAGTTTTTATATTTAGTTTTCCCTCTGTTCTCTCTTATATAGATAGATGAATTTGGAACTCTCAATCCAACATGGTTCGTAGTAGCTCTTTGAAACTTGACAAAATAAAGGAGTTCTCACTTTTGTCTCTGTGGTTTGTTTCCTCTTCAAGTAGCCTTAGGCAGAGACTAGAAATCATTTTCATTGAGAGGGGTTGCCAAGCTTCTAAGAATTAAAAAGTTTCCGAAACACCAGCAAATATTTTTTCACCCAATCTTGATGATACTTGGTGGTAATGATCAGTACACAAGTCTCACTTGGCTCCCCAAATTTAGTTCTTCTAGGTTGAAGCGTTCGTCTACAGTAGCAGTTTTTATATTTAGTTTTCCCTTTGTTCTCTCTTATATAGATAGATGAATTTGGATCTCTTAATCCAACATGGTTTGTAGTATCTCTTTGAAACTTGACAAAATAAAGGAGTTCTCAGTTTTGTCTATGTGGTTTGTTTCCTCTCCATGTAGCCCTAGGCAGAGACTGTGGAAAAGCACTTTCATTGAGAGGGGTTGCCAAGCTTTTAAGAATTAACGAGTTTCCAAAACAGCAGCAAATATTTTTCACCCAATCTTGATGATACTTGGTGGTAATGATCAGTACACAAGTCCCACTTGGCTGACCAAATTTAGTTCTTCTCGGTTGAAGCGTTCGTCTACAGTAGCAGTTTTTATATTTAGTTTTCCCTCTGTTCTCTCTTATATAGATAGATGAATTTGGATCTCTTAATCCAACATGGTTTGTAGTATCTCTTTGAAACTTGACAAAATAAAGGAGTTCTCAGTTTTGTCTATGTGGTTTGTTTCCTCTTCAAGTAGCCCTAGGCAGAGACTGTGGAAAAGCACTTTCATTGAGAGGGGTTGCCAAGCTTCTAAGAATTAACGAGTTTCCAAAACAGCAGCAAATATTTTTCACCCAATCTTGATGATACTTGGTGGTAATGATCAGTACACAAATCCCACTTGGCTCACCAAATTTTGTTCTTCAAGTTTGAAGCGTTCGTCTGCAGTAGCAGTTTTTATATTTAGTTTTCCCTCTGTTCTCTCCTATATAGATAGATGAATTTGGAACTGCAAATCCAACATGGTTCTTAGTAGCTCTTTGAAACTTGACAAAATAAAGGGGTTCTCAGTTTTGTCTCTGTGGTTTGTTTCCTCTTCAAGTAGCCTTAGACAGAGACTTGAAAAGCATTTTCATTGAGAGGGGTTGTCAAGCTTCTAAGAATTAAAAAGTTTCCGAACACCAGCAAATATTTTTTCACCCAATCTTGATGATACTTGGTGGTATTGATCAGTACACAAATCCCACTTGGTTCACCAAATTTTGTTCTTCTAGGTTGAAGCGTTCGTCTACAGTAGCAGTTTTTATATTTAGGTTTCCCTCTTTACTCTCCTATATAGATAGATGAATTTGGAACTCTAAATCCAACATGGTTCGTAGTAGCTCTTTGAAACTTGACAAAATAAAGGATTTCTCATTTTTGTCTCTATTGTTTGTTTCCTCTTCAAGTAGCCCTAGGCGCAGACGGTGGAAAAGCAATTTCTTTGAGAGGGGTTGCCAAGCTTCTAAGAATTAACGAGTTTCCGAAATACCAGCAATTATTTTTTCACCCAATCTTGATGATACTGGGAGGTAATGATCAGTACACAAGTCCCACTTGGCTCACCAAATTTAGTTCTTCTAGGTTGAAGCGTTCGTCTACAGTAGCAGATTTTATATTTAGTTTTCCCTCTGTTCTCTCTTATATAGATAGATGAATTTGGATCTCTTAATCCAACATGGTTTGTAGTATCTCTTTGAAACTTGACAAAATAAAGGAGTTCTCAGTTTTGTCTATGTGGTTTGTTTCCTCTTCAAGTAGCCCTAGGCAGAGACTGTGGAAAAGCACTTTCATTGAGAGGGGTTGCCAAGCTTCTAAGAATTAACGAGTTTCCAAAACAGCAGCAAATATTTTTCACCCAATCCTGATGATACTTGGTGGTAATGATCAGTACACAAATCCCACTTGGCTCACCAAATTTTGTTCTTCTAGGGTGAAGCGTACGTCTACAGTAGCAGTTTTTATATTTAGGTTTCCCTCTGTTCTCTCCTATATAGATAAAAGAATTTGGAACTCTAAATCCATCATGGTTCGTAGTAGCTCTTTGAAACTTGACAAAAGAAAGGAGATCTCAGTTTTGTCTCTATGGTTTGTTTCATCTTCAAGTAGCCCTAGGCGCAGACGGTGGAAAAGCAATTTCATTGAGAGGGGTTGCCAAGCTTCTAAGAAATAACGATTTTCCGAAATACCAGCAAATATTTTTTTACCCAATCTTGATGATACTGGGTGGTAAGGATCAGTACACAAATCCCACTTGGCTCTCCAAATTTTGTTCTTCTAGGTTGAAGCGTTCGTCTGCAGTATCAGTTTTTATATTTAGGTTTCCCTCTGTTCTCCTCTATACAGATAGATGAATTTGGAACTCTAAATCCAACATGGTTCGTAGTAGCTCTTTGAAACTTGACAAAATAAAGGAGTTCTCAGTTTTTTCTCCATGGTTTGTTTCCTCTTCAAGTAGCCCTAGGCACAGACTGTGGAAAAGCACTTTCATGGTGAGGGGTTGCCAAGCTTCTAAGAATTAACGAGTTTCCAAAATACCAGCAAATATTTTTTCACCCAATTTTGATTATACTTGGTGGTAATGATCAGTACACAAATCCCACTTAGCTCACCAAATTTTGTTTTTCTAGTATGAAGCGTTCGTCTACAGTAGCAGTTTTTATATTTAGGTTTCCCTCTGTTCTCTCCTATATAGATAGATGAATTTGGAACTCTAAATCAAACATGGTTTGTTGTAGCTCTTTGAAACTTGACAAAATAAAGGAGTTCTCAGTTTTGCCTCTATGGTTTGTTTCCTCTTCATGTAGCCCTAGGCACAGACTGTAGAAAAGCATTTTCATTGAGAGTGGTTGCAAAGCTTCTAAGAATTAACGAGTTTCCGAAATACCAGCAAATATTTTTTCACCCAATCTTGATGATACTTGGTGGTAATGATCAGTACACAAATCCCACTTGACTCACCAAATTTTGTTCTTCTAGGTTGAAGCGTTCGTCTACAGTATCATTTTTTATATTTAGGTTTCCCTCTGCTCTCTCTTATATAGATGGATAAATTTGAAACTCTAAATCCATCATGGTTCGTAGTAGCTCTTTGAAACTTGACAAAATAAAGGAGTTCTCAGTTTTGTCTCTATGGTTTGTTTCCTCTTCAAGTAGCCCTAGGCACAGACTGTGGAAAAGCACTTTCATCGAGAGAGGTTTCCAAGCTTCTAAGAATTAACGAGTTTCCGAAATACCAGCAATTATTTTTTCACCCAATCTTGATGATACTTGGTGGTAAGGATCAGTACACAAATCCCACTGGGCTCACCAAATTTTGTTCTTCTAGGTTGAAGCGTGCGTCTACAGTAGCAGTTTATATTTAGGTTTCACTCTGTTCTCTCCTATATAGAAAGATGAATTTGGAACTCTAAATCCAACATGGTTCGTAGTAGCTTTTTGGAACTTGACAAAATAAAGGAGTTCTCACTTTTGTCTCTATGGTTTGTTTCCTCTTCAAGTAGCCCTAGGCGCAGACAGTGGAAAAGCACTTTCATTCAGAGGGGTTTCCAAGCTTCTAAGAATTAACGAGTTTCCGAAATACCAGCAAATATTTTTTCACCAATCTTGATGATACTTGGTGGTAATGATCAGTACACAAATCCCACTTGGCTCACCAAATTTTGTTCTTCTAGGTTGAAGCGTGCGTCTACAGTAGCAGTTTAAATTTAGGTTTCACTCTGTTCTCTCCTATATAGATAGATGAATTTGGAACTCTAAATCCAACATGGTTCGTAGTAGGTCTTTGAAACGTGACAAATAAAGGAGTTCTCACTTTTGACTCTATGGTTTGTTTCCTCTTCAAGTAGCCCTAGGCACAGACTGTGGAAAAGCACTGTCATTGAGAGGCGTTGCCAAGCTTCTAAAAATTAACGAGTTTCTGAAATATGAGCAAACATTTTTTCACCCAATCTTGATGATACTTGGTGGTAATGATCAGTAAACAAATCCCACTTGGCTCAACTAATTTTGTTCTTCTAGGTTGAAGCCTCCGTCTGCAGTAGCTGTTTTTATATTTAGGTTTCCCTCTGTCTCCCTATATAGATAGATGAATTTGGAACTCTAAATCCAACATGGTTCGTAGTAGGTCTTTGAAACGTGACAAAATAAAGGAGTTCTCAGTTTTGTCTCTATGGTTTGTTTCCTCTTCAAGTATCCCTAGGCAGAGACTGTGGAAAATCACTTTCATCGAGAGGGGTTGCCAAGCTTCTAAGAATTAACGAGTTTCCGAAATACCAGCAATTATTTTTTTACCCAATCTTGATGATACTTGGTGGTAATGATCAGTACAAAAATCCCACTTGGCTCACCAAATTTTGTTCTTCTAGGTTGAAGCGTTCGTCTACAGTAGCAGTTTTTATATTTAGTTTTCCCTCTGTTCTCTCTTATATAGATAGATGAATTTGGAACTCTCAATCCAACATGGTTCGTAGTAGCTCTTTGAAACTTGACAAAATAAAGGAGTTCTCACTTTTGTCTCTGTGGTTTGTTTCCTCTTCAAGTAGCCTTAGGCAGAGACTAGAAAAGCATTTTCATTGAGAGGGGTTGCCAAGCTTCTAAGAATTAAAAAGTTTCCGAAACACCAGCAAATATTTTTTCACCCAATCTTGTTGATACTTGGTGGTAATGATCAGTACACAAATCCCACTTGGTTCACCAAATTTTGTTCTTCTAGGTTGAAGCGTTCGTCTACAGTAGCAGTTTTTATATTTAGGTTTCCCTCTTTACTCTCCTATATAGATAGATGAATTTGGAACTCTAAATCCAACATGGTTCGTAGTAGCTCTTTGAAACTTGACAAAAGAAAGGATTTCTCATTTTTGTCTCTATTGTTTGTTTCCTCTTCAAGTAGCCCTAGGCGCAGACGGTGGAAAAGCAATTTCTTTGAGAGGGGTTGCCAAGCTTCTAAGAATTAACGAGTTTCCGATATACCAGCAATTATTTTTTCACCCAATCTTGATGATACTTGGTGGTAATGATCAGTACACAAGTCCCACTTGGCTCACCAAATTTAGTTCTTCTAGGTTGAAGCGTTCGTCTACAGTAGCAGTTTTTATATTTAGTTTTCCCTCTGTTCTCTCTTATATAGATAGATGAATTTGGATCTCTTAATCCAACATGGTTTGTAGTATCTCTTTGAAACTTGACAAAATAAAGGAGTTCTCAGTTTTGTCTATGTGGTTTGTTTCCTCTTGAAGTAGCCCTAGGCAGAGGCTGTGGAAAAGCACTTTCATTGAGAGGGGTTGCCAAGCTTCTAAGAATTAACGAGTTTCCAAAACAGCAGCAAATATTTTTCACCCAATCCTGATGATACTTGGTGGTAATGATCAGTACACAAATCCCACTTGGCTCACCAAATTTTGTTCTTCTAGGGTGAAGCGTACGTGTACAGTAGCAGTTTTTATATTTAGGTTTCCCTCTGTTCTCTCCTATATAGATAAAAGAATTTGGAACTCTAAATCCATCATGGTTCGTAGTAGCTCTTTTAAACTTGACAAAATAAAGGAGTTCTCAGTTTTGTCTCTATGGTTTGTTTCATCTTCAAGTAGCCCTAGGCGCAGATGTTGGAAAAGCAATTTCATTGAGAGGGGTTGCCAAGCTTCTAAGAAATAACGAGTTTCCGAAATACCAGCAAATATTTCTTCACCCAATCTTGATGATACTGGGTGGTAAGGATCAGTACACAAATCCCACTTGGCTCTCCAAATTTTGTTCTTCTAGGTTGAAGCGTTCGTCTGCAGTATCAGTTTTTATATTTAGGTTTCCCTCTGTTCTCCTCTATACATATAGATAAATTTGGAACTCTAAATCCAACATGGTTCGTAGTAGCTCTTTGAAACTTGACAAAATAAAGGAGTTCTCAGTTTTTTCTCCATGGTTTGTTTCCTCTTCAAGGAGCCCTAGGCACAGACTGTGGAAAAGCACTTTCATGGTGAGGGGTTGCCAAGCTTCTAAGAATTAACGAGTTTCCAAAATACCAGCAAATATTTTTTCACCCAATTTTGATTATACTTGGTGGTAATGATCAGTACACAAATCCCAATTAGCTCACCAAATTTTGTTTTTCTAGGTTGAATCGTTCGTCTATAGTAGCAGTTTTTATATTTAGGTTTCCCTCTGTTCTCTCCTATATAGATAGATGAATTTTATAACTCTAAATCAAACATGGTTTGTTGTAGCTCTTTGAAACTTGACAATATAAAGGAGTTCTCAGTTTTGCCTCTATGGTTTGTTTCCTCTTCATGTAGCCCTAGGCACAGACTGTGGAAAAGCATTTTCATTGAGAGTGGTTGCAAAGCTTCTAAGAATTAACGAGTTTCCGAAATACCAGCAATTATTTTTTCACCCAATCTTGATGATACTGGGAGGTAATGATCAGTACACAAGTCCCACTTGGCTCACCAAATTTAGTTCTTCTAGGTTGAAGCGTTCGTCTACAGTATCATTTTTTATATTTAGGTTTCCCTCTGCTCTCTCTTATATAGATGGATAAATTTGAAACTCTAAATCCATCATGGTTCGTAGTAGCTCTTTGAAACTTGACAAAATAAAGGAGTTCTCAGTTTTGTCTCTATGGTTTGTTTCCTCTTCAAGTAGCCCTAGGCACAGACTGTGGAAAAGCACTTTCATCGAGAGAGGTTTCCAAGCTTCTAAGAATTAACGAGTTTCCGAAATACCAGCAATTATTTTTTCACCCAATCTTGATGATACTTCGTGGTAAGGATCAGTACACAAATCCCACTTGGCTCACCAAATTTTGTTCTTCTAGGTTGAAGCGTGCGTCTACAGTAGCAGTTTATATTTAGGTTTCACTCTGTTCTCTCCTATATAGAAAGATGAATTTGGAACTCTAAATCCAACATGGTTCGTAGTAGCTTTTTGGAACTTGACAAAATAAAGGAGTTCTCACTTTTGTCTCTATGGTTTGTTTCCTCTTCAAGTAGCCCTAGGCGCAGACAGTGGAAAAGCACTTTCATTCAGAGGGGTTGCCAAGCTTCTAAGAATTAACGAGTTTCCGAAATACCAGCAAATATTTTTTCACCAATCTTGATGATACTTGGTGGTAATGATCAGTACACAAATCCCACTTGGCTCACCAAATTTTGTTCTTCTAGGTTGAAGCGTGCGTCTACAGTAGCAGTTTAAATTTAGGTTTCACTATGTTCTCTCCTATATAGATAGATGAATTTGGAACTCTAAATCCAACATGGTTCGTAGTAGGTCTTTGAAACGTGACAAATAAAGGAGTTCTCACTTTTGACTCTATGGTTTGTTTCCTCTTCAAGTAGCCCTAGGCACAGACTGTGGAAAAGCACTGTCATTGAGAGGCGTTGCCAAGCTTCTAAAAATTAACGAGTTTCTGAAATATGAGCAAACATTTTTTCACCCAATCTTGATGATACTTGGTGGTAATGATCAGTACACAAATCCCACTTGGCTCAACTAATTTTGTTCTTCTAGGTTGAAGCCTCCGTCTGCAGTAGCAGTTTTTATATTTAGGTTTCCCTCTGTCTCCCTATATAGATAGATGAATTTGGAACTCTAAATCCAACATGGTTCGTAGTAGGTCTTTGAAACGTGACAAAATAAAGGAGTTCTCAGTTTTGTCTCTATGGTTTGTTTCCTCTTCAAGTATCCCTAGGCAGAGACTGTGGAAAATCACTTTCATCGAGAGGGGTTGCCAAGCTTCTAAGAATTAACGAGTTTCCGAAATACCAGCAATTATTTTTTTACCCAATCTTGATGATACTTGGTGGTAATGATCAGTACAAAAATCCCACTTGGCTCACCAAATTTTGTTCTTCTAGGTTGAAGCGTTCGTCTACAGTAGCAGTTTTTATATTTAGTTTTCCCTCTGTTCTCTCTTATATAGATAGATGAATTTGGAACTCTCAATCCAACATGGTTCGTAGTAGCTCTTTGAAACTTGACAAAATAAAGGAGTTCTCACTTTTGTCTCTGTGGTTTGTTTCCTCTTCAAGTAGCCTTAGGCAGAGACTAGAAAAGCATTTTCATTGAGAGGGGTTTCCAAGCTTCTAAGAATTAAAAAGTTTCCGAAACACCAGCAAATATTTTTTCACCCAATCTTGTTGATACTTGGTGGTAATGATCAGTACACAAATCCCACTTGGTTCACCAAATTTTGTTCTTCTAGGTTGAAGCGTTCGTCTACAGTAGCAGTTTTTATATTTAGGTTTCCCTCTTTACTCTCCTATATAGATAGATGAATTTGGAACTCTAAATCCAACATGGTTCGTAGTAGCTCTTTGAAACTTGACAAAAGAAAGGATTTCTCATTTTTGTCTCTATTGTTTGTTTCCTCTTCAAGTAGCCCTAGGCGCAGACGGTGGAAAAGCAATTTCTTTGAGAGGGGTTGCCAAGCTTCTAAGAATTAACGAGTTTCCGATATACCAGCAATTATTTTTTCACCCAATCTTGATGATACTTGGTGGTAATGATCAGTACACAAGTCCCACTTGGCTCACCAAATTTAGTTCTTCTAGGTTGAAGCGTTCGTCTACAGTAGCAGTTTTTATATTTAGTTTTCCCTCTGTTCTCTCTTATATAGATAGATGAATTTGGATCTCTTAATCCAACATGGTTTGTAGTATCTCTTTGAAACTTGACAAAATAAAGGAGTTCTCAGTTTTGTCTATGTGGTTTGTTTCCTCTTGAAGTAGCCCTAGGCAGAGGCTGTGGAAAAGCACTTTCATTGAGAGGGGTTGCCAAGCTTCTAAGAATTAACGAGTTTCCAAAACAGCAGCAAATATTTTTCACCCAATCCTGATGATACTTGGTGGTAATGATCAGTACACAAATCCCACTTGGCTCACCAAATTTTGTTCTTCTAGGGTGAAGCGTACGTGTACAGTAGCAGTTTTTATATTTAGGTTTCCTCTGTTCTCTCCTATATAGATAAAAGAATTTGGAACTCTAAATCCATCATGGTTCGTAGTAGCTCTTTGAAACTTGACAAAATAAAGGAGTTCTCAGTTTTGTCTCTATGGTTTGTTTCATCTTCAAGTAGCCCTAGGCGCAGATGGTGGAAAAGCAATTTCATTGAGAGGGGTTGCCAAGCTTCTAAGAAATAACGAGTTTCCGAAATACCAGCAAATATTTCTTCACCCAATCTTGATGATACTGGGTGGTAAGGATCAGTACACAAATCCCACTTGGCTCTCCAAATTTTGTTCTTCTAGGTTGAAGCGTTCGTCTGCAGTATCAGTTTTTATATTTAGGTTTCCCTCTGTTCTCCTCTATACATATAGATAAATTTGGAACTCTAAATCCAACATGGTTCGTAGTAGCTCTTTGAAACTTGACAAAATAAAGGAGTTCTCAGTTTTTCTCCATGGTTTGTTTCCTCTTCAAGGAGCCCTAGGCACAGACTGTGGAAAAGCACTTTCATGGTGAGGGGTTGCCAAGCTTCTAAGAATTAACGAGTTTCCAAAATACCAGCAAATATTTTTTCACCCAATTTTGATTATACTTGGTGGTAATGATCAGTACACAAATCCCACTTAGCTCACCAAATTTTGTTTTTCTAGGTTGAATCGTTCGTCTATAGTAGCAGTTTTTATATTTAGGTTTCCCTCTGTTCTCTTCTATATAGATAGATGAATTTTATAACTCTAAATCAAACATGGTTTGTTGTAGCTCTTTGAAACTTGACAATATAAAGGAGTTCTCAGTTTTGCCTCTATGGTTTGTTTCCTCTTCATGTAGCCCTAGGCACAGACTGTGGAAAAGCATTTTCATTGAGAGTGGTTGCAAAGCTTCTAAGAATTAACGAGTTTCCGAAATACCAGCAAATATTTTTTCACCCAATCTTGATGATACTTGGTGGTAATGATCAGTACACAAATCCCACTTGACTCACCAAATTTTGTTCTTCTAGGTTGAAGCGTTCGTTTCTACAGTATCATTTTTTATATTTAGGTTTCCCTCTGCTCTCTCTTATATAGATGGATAAATTTGAAACTCTAAATCCATCATGGTTCGTAGTAGCTCTTTGAAACTTGACAAAATAAAGGAGTTCTCAGTTTTGTCTCTATGGTTTGTTTCCTCTTCAAGTAGCTCTAGGCACAGACTGTGGAAAAGCACTTTCATCGAGAGAGGTTGCCAAGCTTCTAAGAATTAACGAGTTTCCGAAATACCAGCAATTATTTTTCACCCAATCTTGATGATACTTGGTGGTAAGGATCAGTACACAAACCCCACTTGGCTCACCAAATTTTGTTCTTCTAGGTTGAAGAGTGCGTCTACAGTAGCAGTTTATATTTAGGTTTCACTCTGTTCTCTCCTGTATAGAAAGATGAATTTGGAACTCTAAATCCAACATGGTTCGTAGTAGCTTTTTGGAACTTGACAAAATAAAGGAGTTCTCACTTTTGTCTCTATGGTTTGTTTCCTCTTCAAGTAGCCCTAGGCGCAGACTGTGGAAAACCACTTTCATCCAGAGGGGTTGCCAAGCTTCTAAGAATTAACGATTTTCCGAAATACCAGCAAATATTTTTTCACCAATCTTGATGATACTTGGTGGTAATGATCAGTACACAAATCCCACTTGGCTCACCAAATTTTGTTCTTCTAGGTTGAAGCGTGCGTCTACAGAAGCAGTTTAAATTTAGGTTTCACTCTGTTCTCTCCTATATAGATAGTTGAATTTGGAACTCTAAATCCAACATGGTTCTTAGTAGGTCTTTGAAACGTGACAAAATAAAGGAGTTCTCACTCTTGTCTCTATGGTTTGTTTCCTCTTCAAGTAGCCCTAGGCACAGACTGTGGAAAAGCACTGTCATTGAGAGGCGTTGCCAAGCTTCTAAAAATTAACGTGTCTGGAAATATGAGCAAACATTTTTTCACCCAATCTTGATGATACTTGGTGGTAATGATCAGTACACAAATCCCACTTGGCTCACCAAATTTTGTTCTTCTAGGTTGAAGCGTTCATCTACAGTATCAGTTTTTATATTTAGGTTTCACTCTGTTCTCTCTTATATAGATAGACGAATTTGGAACTCTAAATCCAACATGGTTTGTAGTAGCGCTTTGCAACTTGACAAAATAAAGGAGTTCTAAGTTTTGTCTCTGTGGTTTGTTTCCTCTTCAATAGCCCTAGGCAGAGACTGTGGAAAAGCACTTTCATTGAGAGGGGTTGCCAAGCTTCTAAGAATTAACGAGTTTCCGAAAGATGAGCACATATTTTTTCACCCAATCTTGATGATACTAGGTGGTAATGATCAGTACACAAGTTCCACTTGGCTCACCAAATTTAGTTCTTCTAGGTTGAAGCGTTCGTCTACAGTAGCAGTTTTTATATTTAGTTTACCCTCTGTTCTCTGTTATATAGATAGATGAATTTGGAACTCTCAATCCAACATGGTTCGTAGTAGCTCTTTGAAACTTGACAAAATAAAGGAGTTCTCAGTTTTGTCTCTGTGGTTTGTTTCCTCTTCAAGTAGCCGTAGGCAGAGACTAGAAAAGCATTTTCATTGAGAGGGGTTGCCAAGCTTCTAAGAATTAAAAATTTTCGGAAACAATAGCAAATATTTTTTCACCCAATCTTGATGATACTTGGTGGTAATGATCAGTACACAAATCCCACTTGGCTCACCAAATTTTGTTCTTCTAGGTTGAAGCGATCGTCTACAGTAGCAGTTTTTATATTTAGGTTTCCCTCTTTTCTCTCCTATATAGATAGATGAATTTGGAACTCTAAATCCAACATGGTTCGTAGTAGCTCTTGGAAACTAGACAAAAAAAGGAGTTCTCAGTTTTGTCTCTATGGTTAGTTTCCTCTTCAAATAGCCCTAGGCACAGACTGTGGAAAAGCACTTTCCTTGAGAAGTATTGCCAATCTTCTAAGAATTAACGAGTTTGCGAAATATCAGCAAATATTTTTTCACCCAATCTTGATAATACTTGGTGGTAATGATCAGTAAACAAATCCCACTTGGCTCACCAAATTTTCTTCTTCTAGTGTGAAGCGTTCGTCTACAGTAGCAGTTTTTTTATTTAGGTTTCCCTCTGTTCTCTCCTATATAGATAGAAGAATTTGGAACTCTAAATCCAACATGGTTCGTAGTAGCTCTTGGAAACTTGACAATATAAAGGAGTTCTCAGTTTTGTCTCTGTGGTTTGTTTCCTCTTCAAGTAGCCCTAGGAAGAGACTGTGGAAAAGCACTTTCATTGAGAGGGGTTGCCAAGCTTCTAAGAATTAAAGAGTTTCCGAAACACCAGCAAATATTTTTTCACCCAAACTTGATGATACTTGGTGGTAATGATCAGTACACAAATCCCACTTGGCTCACCAAATTTTGTTCTTCCAGTTTGAAGCGTTCGTCTACAGTAGCAGTTTTTATATTTAGGTTTCCCTTGCTCTCTCCTATATAGATAGATGAATTTTAACTCTAAATTCAACATGGTTCGTAGTAGCTCTTTGAAACTTGACAAACTAAAGGAGTTCTCAGTTTTGTCTCTATGGATTGTTTCCTCTTCAAGTAGCCCTAGGCACAGACTGTGGAAAAGGAATTTCATTGAGAGGGGTTGCCAAGCTTCTAAGAATTAACGAGTTTGCGAAATACCAGCAAATATTTTTTCACCCAATCTTGATGATACTTGGTGGTAAGGATCAGTACACAAATCCCACTTGGCTAACCAAATTTTGTTTTTCTAGGTTGAAGCGTTCGTCTACAGTATCTGTTTTTATATTTAGGTTTCCCTCTGATCTCTTCTATACAGATGGATGAATTTGGAACTCTAAATGCAACATGGTTCATAGTAGCTCTTTGAAACTTGACAAAATAAAGGAGTTCTCAGTTTTTTCTCTATGGTTTGTTTCCTCTTCAAGTAGCCCTAGGCACAGACTGTGGAAAAGCACTTTCATGGTGAGGGGTTGCCAAGCTTCAAAGAATTAACCAGTTTCCGAAATACCAGCAAATATTTTTTCACCGAATTTTTATTATACTTGGTGGTAATGATCAGTACACAAATCCCACTTGGCTCACCAAATTTTGTTCTTCTAGGTTGAAGCGTTCGTCTACAGTAGCAGTTTTTATATTTACGTTTCCCTCTGTTCTCTCATATATAGATAGAAGAATTTGGAACTCTAAATCCAACATGGTTCGTAGTAGCTCTTAGAAACTTGACAATATAAAGGAGTTCTCAGTTTTGTCTCTATGGTTTGTTTCCTTTTCAAGTAGCCCTAGGCACAGACTGTGGAAAAGCACTTTCATCGAGAGGGGCTGCCAAGCTTCTAAGAATTAACGAGTTTCCAATATTCCATCAAATATTTATTTCACCCAATCTTGATGATACTTGGTGGTAATGATCAGTACACAAATCCCACTTGGCTCACCAAATTTTGTTCTTCTAGGTTGAAGCGTTCGTCTAGAGTAGCAGTTTTTTATTTAGGTTTCCCTCTGCTCTCTCCTATATAGATAAATGAATTTGGAACTCTAAATCCAAAATGGTTCGTAGTATCTCTTTGAAACTTGACAAAATCAAAAAGTTCTCAGTTTTGTCTCTATGGTTTGTTTCCTCTTCAAGTAGCCCTAGGCGCAGACGGTGGAAAAGCAATTTCTTTGAGAGGGGTTGCCGAGCTTCTAAGAATTAACGAGTTTCCGAAATACCAGCAAATATTTTTTCACCCAATCTTGATGATACCTGGTGCTAAGGATCAGTACACAAATCCCACTTGGCTCACCAAATTTTGTTCTTCTATGTTGAAGCGTTCGTCTATAGTAGCAGTTTTTACATTTAGGTTTCCCTCTGTTCTCTCCTATGTAAATAGATGAATTTGGAACTCTAAATCCAACATGGTTCGTAGTAGCTCTTTGAAACTTGACAAAATAAAGGAGTTCTCAGTTTTGTCTCTATGGTTAGTTTCCTCTTCAAGTAGCCCTATGCACAGACTCTGGAAAAGCACTTTCATTGAGAAGGGTTGCCAATATTCTAAGAATTAACGAGTTTCCGAAATACCAGCAAATATTTTTTCACCCAATCTTGATGATACTTGGTGGTAATGATCAGTACACAAATCCCACTTGGCTCACCAAATTTTGTTCTTCTAGGTTGAAGCGTTCATCTACAGTATCAGTTTTTATATTTAGGTTTCACTCTGTTCTCTCTTATATAGATAGACGAATTTGGAACTCTAAATCCAACATGGTTTGTAGTAGCGCTTTGCAACTTGACAAAATAAAGGAGTTCTAAGTTTTGTCTTTGTGGTTTGTTTCCTCTTCAATAGCCCTAGGCAGAGACTGTGGAAAAGCACTTTCATTGAGAGGGGTTGCCAAGCTTCTAAGAATTAACGAGTTTCCGAAAGATGAGCACATATTTTTTCACCCAATCTTGATGATACTAGGTGGTAATGATCAGTACACAAGTTCCACTTGGCTCACCAAATTTAGTTCTTCTAGGTTGAAGCGTTCGTCTACAGTAGCAGTTTTTATATTTAGTTTTCCCTCTGTTCTCTCTTATATAGATAGATGAATTTGGAACTCTCAATCCAACATGGTTCGTAGTAGCTCTTTGAAACTTGACAAAATAAAGGAGTTCTCAGTTTTGTCTCTGTGGTTTGTTTCCTCTTCAAGTAGCCGTAGGCAGAGACTAGAAAAGCATTTTCATTGAGAGGGGTTGCCAAGCTTCTAAGAATTAAAAATTTTCGGAAACAATAGCAAATATTTTTTTACCCAATCTTGATGATACTTGGTGGTAATGATCAGTACACAAATCCCACTTGGCTCACCAAATTTTGTTCTTCTAGGTTGAAGCGATCGTCTACAGTAGCAGTTTTTATATTTAGGTTTCCCTCTTTTCTCTAATTTATAGATAGATGAATTTGGAACTCTAAATCCAACATGGTTCGTAGTAGTTCTTGGAAATTAGACAAAAAAAAGGAGTTCTCAGTTTTGTCTCTGTGGTTTGTTTCCTCTTCAAGTAGCCCTAGGAAGAGACTGTGGAAAAGCACTTTCATTGAGAGGGGTTGCCAAGCTTCTAAGAATTAAAGAGTTTCCGAAACACCAGCAAATATTTTTTCACCCAAACTTGATGATACTTGGTGGTAATGATCAGTACACAAATCCCACTTGGCTCACCAAATTTTGTTCTTCCAGTTTGAAGCGTTCGTCTACAGTAGCAGTTTTTATATTTAGGTTACCCTCTGTTCTCTCCTATATAGATAGATGAATTTGGAACTCTAAATTCAACATGGTTCGTAGTAGCTCTTTGAAACTTGACAAACTAAAGGAGTTCTCAGTTTTGTCTCTATGGATTGTTTCCTCTTCAAGTAGCCCTAGGCACAGACTGTGGAAAAGGAATTTCATTGAGAGGGTTTGCCAAGGTTAAAAAATTTACGAGTTTCCGAAATACCAGCAAATATTTTTTTCACCCAATCTCTATGATACTTGGTGGTAATGATCAGTACACAAATCCCACTTGGCTCACCAAATTTTGTTCTTCAAGGTTGAAGCGTTCGTCTACTGTATCAGTTTTTATATTTAGGTTACCCTCTGTTCTCTCCTATATAGATAGATGAATTTGGAACTCTAAATACAACATGGTTTGTAGTAGCTCTTTGAAGCTTGGCAAAATAAGGAGTTCTCAGTTTTGTCATAATGGTTTGTTTCCTCTTCAAGTACCCTAGGCACAGACTGTCGAATAGCACTTTCAGTGAGAGGGGTTGCCAAGTTTCTAAGAATTAACGAGTTTCCGAAATACCAGCATATATTTTTTCACCCAATCTTGATGATACTTGGTGGTAATGATCAGTAAACAAATCCCACTTGGCTCACCACATTTTGTTCTTCTAGTTTGAAGCGTTCGTCTACAGTAGCAGTTTATATTTAGGTTTCACTCTGTTCTCTCTTATATAGATAGACGAATTTGGAACTCTAAATCCAACATGGTTTGTAGTAACGGTTTGAAACTTGACAAAATAAAGGAGAGGTTTGTTTCTTCTTCAAGTAGCCCTAGGCAGAGACTGTGGGAAAAGCACTTTCATTGAGAGGGGTTGCCAAGCTTCTAAGAATTAACGAGTTTCTGAAATATGAGCAAACATTTTTCACCCAATCTTGATGATACTTGGTGGTAATGATTAGTACACAAGTCCCACTTGGCTCACCAAATTTCGTTCTTCTAGGTTGAAGCGTTCGTCTACAGTAGCAGTTTTTATATTTAGTTTTCCCTCTGTTCTCTGTTATATAGATAGATGAATTTGGAACTCTCAATCCAACATGGTTCGTAGTAGCTCTTTGAAACTTGACAAAATAAAGGAGTTCTCAGTTTTGTCTCTGTGGTTTGTTTCCTCTTCAAGTAGCCCTAGGCAGAGACTAGAAAAGCATTTTCATTGAGAGGGGTTGCCAAGCTTCTAAGAATTAAAAAGTTTCTGAAACACCAGCAAATATTTTTTCACCCAATCTTGATGATACTTGGTGGTAATGATCAGTACACAAATCCCACTTGGCTCACCAAATTTTGTTCTTCTAGGTTGAAGCGTTCGTCTACAGTAGCAGTTTTTATATTCAGGTTTCCCTCTTTACTCTCCTATATAGATAGATGAATTTGGAACTGTAAATCCAACATGGTTCGTAGTAGCTCTTTGAAACTTGACAAAATAAAGGAGTTCTCATTTTGTCTCTATGGTTTGTTTCCTCTTCAAGTAGCCGTAGGCGCAGACGGTGGAAAAGCAATTTCTTTGAGAGGGGTTGCCAAGCTTCTAAGAATTAACGAGTTCCGAAATACCAGCAAATATTTTTTCACCCAATCTTGATGATACTTGGTAGTAATGACATGTACACAAATCCCACTTGGCTCACCAAATTTTGTTCTTCTAGGTTGTAGCGTTCGTCTACAGTATCAGTTTTTATATTTAGGTTTCCTCTGCTCTCTCTCTTATATAGATAGATAAATTTGGAACTCTAAATCCAACATGGTTCGTAGTAGCTCTTTGAAACTTGACAAAATAAAGGAGTTCTCAGTTTTGTCTCGATGGTTTGTTTCCTCGTCAAGTAGCCCTAGGCACAGACTGTGGAAAAGCACTGTCATTGAGAAGGTTTGCCAATCTTCTAAGAATTAACGAGTTTCCGAAACACCAACAAATATTTTTTCACCCAATCTTGATGATACTTGGTGGTAATGATCAGTACACAAATCCCACTTGGCTCACCAAATTTTGTTCTTCTAGGGTGAAGCGTTCCTTACAGTAGCAGTTTTTATATTTAGGTTTCCCTCTGTTCTCTCCTATATAGATAAAAGAATTTGGAACTCTAAATCCAACATGGTTCGTAGTAGCTCTTGGAAACTTGACATATAAGGAGTTTTCAGTTTTGTCTCTATGGATTGTTTCCTCTTCAAGTAGCCCTAGGCGCAGACGGTGGAAAAGCAATTTCATTGAGAGGGGTTGCCAAGCTTCTAAGAATTAACGAGTTTCCGAAATACAACCAATATTTTTTCACCCAGTCTTGATGATACTTGGTGGTAAGGATCAGTACACAAATCCCACTTGGCTTACCAAATTTTGTTCTTCTAGGGTGAAGCATTCGTGTACAGTAGCAGTTTTTTTATTTAGGTTTCCCTCTGTATTCTCCTATATAGATAAAAGAATTTGGAACTCTAAATCCAACATGGTTCGTAGTAGCTCTTTGAAACTTGACAATATAAAGGAGTTCTCAGTTTTGTCTCTATGGTTTGTTTCCTCTTCAAGTAGCCCTAGGCGCAGACTGTGGAAAAGTACTGTCATTGAGAGGGGTTGCCAAGCTTCTAAGAATTAACGAGTTTGCGAAATACCAGCAAATATTTTTTCACCCAATCTTGATGATACTTGGTGGTAAGGATCAGTACACAAATCCCACTTGGCTAACCAAATTTTGTTTTTCTAGGTTGAAGCGTTCGTCTACAGTATCTGTTTTTATATTTAGGTTTCCCTCTGTTCTCTTCTATACAGATGGATGAATTTGGAACTCTAAATCCAACATGGTTCATAGTAGCTCTTTGAAACTTGACAAAATAAAGGAGTTCTCAATTTTTTCTCTATGGTTTCTTTCCTCTTCAAGTAGCCCTAGGCACAGACTGTGGAAAAGCACTTTCATGGTGAGGGGTTGCCAAGCTTCAAAGAATTAACCAGTTTCCGAAATACCAGCAAATATTTTTTCACCGAATTTTTATTATACTTGGTGGTAATGATCAGTACACAAATCCCACTTGGCTCACCAAATTTTGTTCTTCTAGGTTGAAGCGTTCGTCTACAGTAGCAGTTTTTATATTTAAGTTTCCCTCTGTTCTCTCATATATAGATAGAAGAATTTGGAACTCTAAATCCAACATGGTTCGTAGTAGCTCTTAGAAACTTGACAAAATAAAGGAGTTCTCAGTTTTGTCTCTATGGTTAGCTTCCTCTTCAAGTAGCCCTATGCACAGACTCTGGAAAAGCACTTTCATTGAGAAGGGTTGCCAATATTCTAAGAATTAACGAGTTTCCGAAATACCAGCAAATATTTTTTCACCCACTCTTGATGATACTTGGTGGTAATGATCAGTACACAAATCCCACTTGGCTCACCAAATTTTGTTCTTCTAGGTTAAAGCGTTCGTCTACAGTATCAGTTTCTATTTAGGTTTCTCTCTGCTCTCTCCTATATAGATAGATGAATTTGGAACTCTAAATCCAACATGGTTCGTAGGAGCTCTTTGAAACTTGACAAAATAAAGGAGTTCTCATTTTTGTCTCTATGGTTTGTTTCCTCTTCAAGTAGCCCTAGGCGCAGACGGTGGAAAAGCAATTTCTTTGAGAGGGGTTGCCAAGCTTCTAAGAATTAACGAGTTTCCGAAATACCAGCAAATATTTTTTCACCCAATTTTGATTATACTTGTTGGTAATGATCAGTACACAAATCCCACTTGGCTCACCAAATTTTGTTCTTCTAGGTTGAAGCGTTCGTCTACAGTAGCAGTTTTTATATTTAGGTTTCCCTCTGTTCTCTCCTATATAGATATTTGAATTTGGAACTCTAAATCCAACATGGCTTGTAGTAACTCTTTGAAACTTGAAAAAATGAAGGAGTTCTCAGTTTTGTCTCTATGGTTTGTTTCCTCGTCAAGTAGCCCTAGGCACAGACTGTGGAAAAGCACAGTCATTGAGAGGCGTTGCCAAGCTTCTAAGACTTAACGAGTTTCCGAAATATGAGCAAACATTTTTTCACCCAATCTTGATGATACTTCGTGGTAATGATCAGTACACAAGTCCCACTTGGCTCACCAAATTTAGTTCTTCTATGTTGAAGCGTTCGTCGCCAGTAGCAGTTTTTATATTTAGTTTTCCCTCTGTTCTCTCTTATATAGATAGATTAATTTTTAACTCTAAATTCAACATGGTTTGTAGTAGCTCTTTGAAACTTGCCACAAAAAAGGAGTTCTCAGTTTTGTCTCTGTGGTTTGTTTCCTCTTCAAGTAGCCCTAGGCAGAGACTGGAAAAGCACTTTCTTTGAGAGGGGTTGCCAAGCTTCTAAGAATTAACGAGTTTCCGATATACCAGCAAATATTTTTTCACCCAATCTTGATAATACTTGGTGGTAATGATCAGCACACACATCCCACTTGGCTCACCAAATTTTCTTCTTCTATAGTGAAGCGTTCGTCTACAGTAGCAGTTTTTATATTTAGTTTTCCCTCTGTTCTCTCCTATATAGATAGATGAATTTTAACACTAAATCCAACATGGTTCGTAGTAGCTCTTGAAACTTGACAAAATAAAGGAGTTCTCAGATTTTTCCCTATGGTTTGTTTTCACTTCCAGTAGCCCTAATCAAAAACTGTGGAAAAGCAATTTTATTGAAAGGGGTTGCCAACTTACAAGAAATTACGAGTTTCCGAAATACCAGCAAATATTGTTCACACAATCTTGATGATACATGGTGGTAATGATCAGTACACAAATCCCACTTGGCTCACCAAATTTTGTTCTTCTAGGTTGAAGCGTTCGTCTACAGTAGCAGTTTTTATATTTAGGTTTCCCTCTGTTCTCTCTTATATAGATAGATGAATTTGGAAATCTAAATCCAACATGGTTCCTAGTAGCTCTTTGAAACTTGACAAAATAAAGGAGTTCTCAGTTTTGTCTCTATGGTTTGTTTCCTCTTCAAGTAGCCCTAGGCACAGACTGTGGAAAAGCACTTTCATCGAGAGGGGTTGCCAAGCTTCTAAGAATTAACAAGTTTCCGAAATACCAGCAAATATTTTTTCACCCGATCTTGATGATACTTGGTGGTAATGATCAGTACACAAATCCCACTTGGCTCACCAAATTTTGTTCTTCTAGGTTGAAGCATTCGTGTACAGTAGCAGTTTTTATATTTAGGTTTCCTTCTGTTCTCTCCTATATAGTTAGATGAATTTGGAACTCAAAATCCAACATGGTTTGTAGTAGCTCTTTGAAACTTGACAAAATAAAGGACGTCTCAGTTTTGTCTCTGTGGTTTGTTTCCTCTTCAAGTAGCCCTAGGCAGAGACTGTGGAAAAGCAATTTCATTGAGAGGGGTCGCCAAGCTTCTAAGAATTAACGAGTTTCCGAAATACCAACAAATATTTTTTCACCCAATCTTGATGATACTTGGTGGTAATGATAAGTACACAAATCCCACTTGGCTCACAAAATTTTTTCTTCTAGGTTGAAGCGATCGTCTACATATCTTTAGGTTTCCCTGTGTTCTCTCCTATATAGATAGATGAATTTCGAACTCTAAATCCAACTTGGTTTGTAGTAGCTCTTTGATTCTTGACAAAAAAAGGAGTTCTCAGTTTTGTCTCTATGGTTTGTTTCCCCATCAAGTAGCTCTAGGCACAGAGTGTGGTAAAGCACTTTCATTGAGAGGGGTTGCAAACCTTCTAAGAATTAACGAGTTTCCGAAATGCCAGCAAATATTTTTTCACCCAATCTTGATGATACTTGGTGGTAATTATCAGTAGAAAAATCCCACTTGGCTCACCAAATTTTGTTCTTCTAGGTTGAAGCGTTCGTCTACAGTAGCAGTTTTATATTTAGGTTTCCCTCTGTTCACTCCTATATAGATTGATGAATTTGAAACACTAAATCCAACATGGTTCGTAGTAGCTCTTTGAAACTTGACAAAATAAAGGAGTTCTCAGATTT
>NW_027510775.1:0-30973 GCF_048772815.1 Callospermophilus lateralis
CGTCTACAGTATCATTTTTTATATTTAGGTTTCCCTCTGTTCTCTCCTGTATAGATAGATGAATTTGGAACTCTAAATCCACCATGGTTTGTAGTAGCTCTTTGAAACTTGACAAAATAAAGGAGTTCTCAGTTTTGTCTCTATGGTTTGTTTCGTATTCAAGTAGCCCTAGGCACAGACTGTGGAAAAGCACTTTCATTGAGAGGGGTTGCCAAGCTTCTAAGAAATAACGAGTTTCCCGAAATACCAGCAAATATTTTTTCACCCAATCTTGATGATACTTGGTGGTAATGATCAGTACACAGATCCCACTGGGCTCACCAAATTTTGTTCTTCTAGGTTGAAGCGTTCGTCTACAGTAGCATTTTTTATATTTAGGTTTCCCTCTGTTCTCTCATATATAGATAGATGAATTTGGAACTCTAAATCCAACATGGTTTGTAGTAGCTCTTTGCAACTTGACAAAATAAAGGAGTTCTCAGTTTTGTCTCTATGGTTTGTTCGTATTCAAGTAGCCCTAGGCACAGACTGTGGAAAAGCACTTTCATTGAGAGGGGTTGCCAAGCTTCTAAGAAATAACGAGTTCCGAAATACCAGCAAATATTTTTTCACCCAATCTTGATGATACTTGGTGGTAATGATCAGTACACAGATCCCACTGGGCTCACCAAATTTTGTTCTTCTAGGTTGAAGCGTTCGTCTACAGCAGCAGTTTTTATATTTAGGTTTCTCTCTGTTCTCTCCTATATAGATAGATGAATTTGGAACTCTAAATCCAACATGGATTGTAGTAGCTCTTTGAAACTTGACAAAATAAAGGAGTTCTCAGTTTTGTCTCTATGGTTTTGTTTCCTCTTCAAGTAGCCCTAGGCACAGACTGTGGAAGCACTTTCATTGAGATGGGTTGCCAAGCTTCTAAGAAGTAACGTGTTTCCAAAATACCAGCAAATATTTCTTCACCCAATCTTGATGATACTTGGTGGAAATGATCAGTACACAAATCCCACTTGGCTCACCAAATTTTGTTCTTCTAGGTTGAAGCGTTCGTCTACAGTAGCAGTTTTTATATTTAGGTTTCTCTCTGTTCTCTCCTATATAGATAGATGAATTTGGAACTTTAAATCCAACATGGAGTGTAGTAGCTCTTTGAAACTTGACAAAATAAAGGAGTTTTCAGTTTTGTCTCTATGGTTTGTTTCCTCTTCAAGTAGCCCTAGGCACATACTGTGGAAAAGCACTTTCACTGAGAGGGTTGCCAAGCTCTAAGAAATAACGAGTTTCCGAAATACCAGCAAATATTTTTTCACCCAATCTTGATGATACTTGGAGGGAATGATCAGTACACACTTCCCACTTGGCTCACCAAATTTGTTCTTCTAGGTTGAAGCGTTCGTCTACAGTAGCAATTTTTATACTTAGGTTTCACTCTGTTCTCTCATATATAGATAGATGAATTTGGAACTCTAATCCAACATGGTTTGTAGTAGCTCTTTGAAACTGACAAAATAAAGGAGTTCTGAGTTTTGTCTCTATTGTTTGTTTCCTCTTCAATAGCCCTAGGCGCAGACCCTGGAAAAGCAATTTCATTGAGAGGGTTGCCAAGCTTCTAAGAAATAACGAGTTTCCGAAGTACCAGCAAATATTTTTTCACCCAATCTTGATGATACTTGTTGCTAATGATCAGTACACAAATCCCACTTGGCTCACCAAATTTTGTTCTTCTAGGTTGAAGCGTTCGTCTACAGTATCATTTTTATATTTAGGTTTCCCTCTGTTCTCTCCTGTATAGATAGATGAATTTGGAACTCTAAATCCACCATGGTTTGTAGTAGCTCTTTGAAACTTGACAAAATAAAGGAGTTCTCAGTTTTGATTCTATGATTGTTTCCTCTTCAATTAGCACTAGGCACACACTGTGGAAAAGCACTTTCATTGAGAGGGGTTGCCAAGCTTCTAAGAAATAACGAGTTTCTAAATACCAGCAAATATTTTTTCACCCAAACTTGATGATACTTGTTGCTAATGATCAGTACACAAATCCCACTTGGCTCACCAAATTTTGTTCTTCTAGGTTGAAGCGTTCGTCTACAGTACCAGTTTTTATATTTAGGTTTCCCTCTGTTCTCTCATATATAGATAGATGAATTTGGAACTCTAAATCCAACATGGTTTGTAGTAGCTCTTTGCAACTTGACAAAATAAAGGAGTTCTCAGTTTTGTCTCTATGGTTTGTTTCGTATTCAAGTAGCCCTAGGCACAGACTGTGGAAAAGCACTTCATTGAGAGGGGTTGCCAAGCTTCTAAGAACTAACGAGTTTCCGAAATACCAGCAAATATTTTTTCACCCATCTTGATGATACTTGGTGGTAATGATCAGTACACAGATCCCACTGGGCTCACCAAATTTTGTTCTTCTAGGTTGAAGCGTTCGTCTACAGTAGCAGTTTTTATATTTAGGTTTCTCTCCGTTCTCTCCTATATAGATAGATGAATTTGGAACTCTAAATCCAACATGGATTGTAGTAGCTCTTTGAAACTTGACAAAATAAAGGAGTTCTCAGTTTTGTCTCTATGGTTTGTTTCCTCTTCAAGTAGCCCTAGGCACAGACTGTGGAAGCACTTTCATTGAGATGGATTGCCAAGCTTCTAAGAAATAACGTGTGTCCAATATACCAGCAAATATTTTTTCACCCAATCTTGATGATACTTGGTGGTAATGATCAGTACACAAATCCCACTGGCTCACCAAATTTTGTTCTTTTAGGTTGAAGTGTTCGTCTACAGTAGCAGTTTTTATATTTAGGTTTCTCTCTGTTCTCTCCTATATAGATAGATGAATTTGGAACTTTAAATCCAACATGGATTGTAGTAGCTCTTTGAAACTTGACAAAATAAAGGAGTTCTCAGTTTTGTCTCTATGGTTTGTTTCCTCTTCAAGTAGCCCTAGGCACAGACTGTGGAAAAGCACTTTCATTGAGAGGGGTGCCAAGCTTCTAAGAAATAACGAGTTTCGAAATACAGCAAATATTTTTTCACCCAATCTTGATGATACTTGGTGGGAACGATCAGTACACAGATCCCACTTGGCTCACCATATTTTGTTCTTCTAGGTTGAAGCGTTCGTCTACAGTAGCAGTTTTTATATTTAGGTTTCACTCTGTTCTCTCATATATAGATAGATGAATTTGGAACTCTAAATCCAACATGGTTGGTAGTCTCTTTTGAAACTTGAAAAATAAAGAGTCTGAGTTTTGTTTCTATGGTTTGTTTCCTCTTCAAGTAGCCCTAGGCACAGACTGTGGAAAACCACTTTCATTGGAGAGGGTAGCCAAGCTTCTAAGAAATAAAGAGTTTCCGAAATATCAGCAAATATTTTTTCACCCAATCTTGATGATACTTGGTGGTAATGATCAGTACACAGTACCCACGTGGCTCACCAAATTTTGTTCTTCTAGGTTGAAGCGTTAGTCTAGTGTAGCCGTTTTTATCTTTAGGTTTCACCTCTGTTCTCTCATATATAGATAGATGAGTTTGGAACTCTAAATCCAACATGGTTGTAGTATCTCTTTGAAACTTGACAAAATAAAGGAGTTCTGAGTTTTGTCTCTATGGATTGTTTCCTCTTCAATTAGCCCTAGGCACAGACTGTGGAAAAGCACTTTCATTGAGAGAGTTTGCCAAGCTTCTAGGAAATAACGAGTTTCCGAAGTACCAGCAAGTATTTTTCACCCAATCTTGATGATACTGGTGCTAATGATCAGTACACAAATCTCACTTGGCTCACCAAATTGTGTTCTTCTAGTTTGAAGCTTTTTCGTCTACAGAAGCAGTTTTTATATTTAGGTTTAGCTCTGTTCTCTCTATATAGATATATGAACTTGGAACTCTAAACCAACATGGTTTGTAGTAGCTCTTTGAAACTTGACAAAATAAAGGAGTTCTCAGTTTTGTCTCTACGGTTTGTTTCCTCTTCAAGTAGCCCTAGGCACAGACTGTGGAAAAGCACTTTCATTGAGAGAGTTTGCCAAGCTTCTAAGAAATTACAAGTTTCCGAAATACCAGCAAATATTTTTCACCCAATTTTGATGATACTTGGTGGTAATGATCATTACACAAATCCCACATGGCTCACCAAATTTTGTTCTTCTAGGTTGAATCGTTCGTCTACAGTAGCAGTTTTTATATTCAGGTTTCTCTCTGTTCTCTCCTATATAGATAGATGAATTTGGAACTCTAAATCCAACATTGTTTGTAGTAGCTCTTTGAAACTTGACAAAATAAAGAGTTCTGAGTTTTGTCTCTATTTTTTGTTTCCTCTTCAAGTAGCCCTAGGCACAGACTGTGGAAAACCACTTTCATTGAGAGGTGTTGCTAAGCTTCTAAGAAATAACGAGTTTCCGAAATAGCAGCAAATATTTTTTCACCCAATCTTGATGATACTTGGTGGTAATGATCAGTACACAGTACCCACTTGGCTCACCAAATTTTGTTCTTCTAGGTTGAAGCGTTCGTCTACAGTAGCAGTTTTTATATTTAGGTTTCACTCTGTTCTCTCATATATAGATAGATGAATTTGGAACTCCAAATCCAACATGGTTTGTAGTAGCTCTTTGAAACTTGACAAAATAAAGGAGTTCTGAATTTTGTCTCTGTGGTTTGTTTCCTCTTCAAGTAGCCCTAGGCCCAGACTCTGGAAAAGCAATTTAATTGAGAGGGGTTGCCAAGCTTCTAAGAAATAACGAGTTTCCGAAGTACCAGCAAATATTTTTTCACCCAATCTTGATGATACTGGTTGCTAATGATCAGTACACAAATCCCACTTGGCTCACCAAATTGTGTTCTTCTAGGTTGAAGCGTTCGTCTACAGTAGCAGTTTTTATATTTAGGTTTCTCTCTGTTCTCTCCTATATAGATAGATGAATTTGGAACTCTAAATCCAACATGGTTTGTAGTAGCTCTTTGAAACTTGACAAAATAAAGGAGTTCTCAGTTTTGTCTCTATGGTTTGTTTCCTCTTCAAGTAGCCATAGGCACACACTGTGGAAAAGCACATTCATTTAGAGAGTTTGCCAAGCTTCTAAGAAATTACAAGTTTCCGAAATACCAGCAAATATTTTTTCACCCAATCTTGATGACAATTGGTGGTAATGATCAGTACACAAATCCCACTTGGCTCACCAAATTTTGTTCTTCTAGGTTGAAGCGTTCGTCTACAGTAGCAGTTTTTATATTTAGGTTTCTCTCTGTTGTCTGGTATATAGATAGAAGAATTTGGAACTCTAAATCCAACATGGATTGTAGTAGCTCTTTGAAACTTGGCAAAATAAAGGAGTTCTCAGTTTTGTCTCTATGGTTTGTTTCCTCTTCAAGTAGCCCTAGGCACAGACTGTGGAAAAGCACTTTCATTGAGAGGGGTTGCCAAGCTTCTAAGAAATAACGAGTTTCCGAAATACCAGCAAATATTTTTTCACCCAATCTTGATGATACTTGGTGGTAATGATCAGTACATAGATCCCACTTAGCTCACCAAATTTTGTTCTCCTAGTTTGAAGCGTTCGTCTACAGTAGCAGTTTTTATATTTATGTTTCTCTCTGTTCTCTCCTATATAGATAGATGAATTTGGAACTCTAAATCCAACATGGATTGTAGTAGCTCTTTGAAACATGACAAAATAAAGAGTTCTCAGTTTTGTCTCTATGGTTTGTTTCCTCTTCAATTAGCCCTAGGCACAGACTGTGGAAGCACTTTCATTGAGATGGGTTGCCAAGCTTCTAAGAAGTAACGTGTTTCCAAAATACCAGCAAATATTTCTTCACCCAATCTTGATGATACTTGGTGGAAATGATCAGTACACAAATCCCACTTGGCTCACCAAATTTTGTTCTTCTAGGTTGAAGCGTTCGTCTACAGTAGCAGTTTTTATATTTAGGTTTCTCTCTGTTCTCTCCTATATAGATAGATGAATTTGGAACTTTAAATCCAACATGGAGTGTAGTAGCTCTTTGAAACTTGACAAAATAAAGGAGTTTTCAGTTTTGTCTCTATGGTTTGTTTCCTCTTCAAGTAGCCCTAGGCACATACTGTGGAAAAGCACTTTCACTGAGAGGGTTTGCCAAGCTTCTAAGAAATAACGAGTTTCCGAAATACCAGCAAATATTTTTTCACCCAATCTTGATGATACTTGGAGGGAATGATCAGTACACACTTCCCACTTGGCTCACCAAATTTTGTTCTTCTAGGTTGAAGCGTTCGTCTACAGTAGCAATTTTTATACTTAGGTTTCACTCTGTTCTCTCATATATAGATAGATGAATTTGGAACTCTAAATCCAACATGGTTTGTAGTAGCTCTTTGAAACTTGACAAAATAAAGGAGTTCTGAGTTTTGTCTCTATTGTTTGTTTCCTCTTCAATAGCCCTAGGCGCAGACCCTGGAAAAGCAATTTCATTGAGAGGGGTTGCCAAGCTTCTAAGAAATAACGAGTTTCCGAAGTACCAGCAAATATTTTTTCACCCAATCTTGATGATACTTGTTGCTAATGATCAGTACACAAATCCCACTTGGCTCACCAAATTTTGTTCTTCTAGGTTGAAGCGTTCGTCTACAGTATCATTTTTTATATTTAGGTTTCCCTCTGTTCTCTCCTGTATAGATAGATGAATTTGGAACTCTAAATCCACCATGGTTTGTAGTAGCTCTTTGAAACTTGACAAAATAAAGGAGTTCTCAGTTTTGTTTCTATGGATTGTTTCCTCTTCAATTAGCACTAGGCACACACTGTGGAAAAGCACTTTCATTGAGAGGGGTTGCCAAGCTTCTAAGAAACAACGAGTTTCTAAATACCAGCAAATATTTTTTCACCCAAACTTGATGATACTTGTTGCTAATGATCAGTACACAAATCCCACTTGGCTCACCAAATTTTGTTCTTCTAGGTTGAAGCGTTCGTCTACAGTAGCAGTTTTTATATTTAGGTTTCCCTCTGTTCTCTCATATATAGATAGATGAATTTGGAACTCTAAATCCAACATGGTTTGTAGTAGCTCTTTGCAACTTGACAAAATAAAGGAGTTCTCAGTTTTGTCTCTATGGTTTGTTTCCTCTTCAAGTAGCCCTAGGCACAGACTGTGGAAAAGCACTTTCATTGAGAGGGGTTGCCAAGCTTCTAAGAAATAAAGAGTTTCCGAAATACCAGCAAATATTTTTTCACCCATCTTGATGATACTTGGTGGTAATGATAAGTACACAGATCCCACTGGGCTCACCAAATTTTGTTCTTCTAGGTTGAAGCGTTCGTCTACAGTAGCAGTTTTTATATTTAGGTTTCTCTCTGTTCTCTCCTATATAGATAGATGAATTTGGAACTCTAAATCCAACATGGATTGTAGTAGCTCTTTGAAACTTGACAAAATAAAGGAGTTCTCAGTTTTGTCTCTATGGTTTGTTTCCTCTTCAAGTAGCCCTAGGCACAGACTGTGGAAGCACTTTCATTGGGATGGATTGCCAAGCTTCTAAGAAATAACGTGTATCCAATATACCAGCAAATATTTTTTCACCCAATCTTGATGATACTTGGTGGTAATGATCAGTACACAAATCCCACTTGGCTCACCAAATTTTGTTCTTTTAGGTTGAAGCGTTCGTCTACAGTAGCAGTTTTTATATTTAGGTTTCTCTCTGTTCTCTCCTATATAGATAGATGAATTTGGAACATTAAATCCAACATGGATTGTAGTAGCTCTTTGAAACTTGACAAAATAAAGGAGTTCTCAGTTTTGTCTCTATGGTTTGTTTCCTCTTCAAGTAGCCCTAGGCACAGACTGTGGAAAAGCACTTCCATTGAGAGGGGTTGCCAAGCTTCTAAGAAATAACGAGTTTCCGAAATACCAGCAAATATTTTTTCACCCAATCTTGATGATACTTGGTGGGAACGATCAGTACACAGATCCCACTTGGCTCACCATATTTTGTTCTTCTAGGTTGAAGCGTTCGTCTACAGTAGCAGTTTTTATATTTAGGTTTCACTCTGTTCTCTCATATATAGATAGATGAATTTGGAACTCTAAATCCAACATGGTTGGTAGTCTCTCTTTGAAACTTGAAAAATAAAGAGTTCTGAGTTTTGTTTCTATGGTTTGTTTCCTCTTCAAGTAGCCCTAGGCACAGACTGTGGAAAACCACTTTCATTGAGAGGGGTAGCCAAGCTTCTAAGAAATAACGAGTTTCCGAAATATCAGCAAATATTTTTTCACCCAATCTTGATGATACTTGGTGGTAATGATCAGTACACAGTACCCACGTAGCTCACCAAATTTTGTTCTTCTAGGTTGAAGGGTTCGTCTAGTGTAGCCGTTTTTATCTTTAGGTTTCACTCTGTTCTCTCATATATAGATAGATGAATTTGGAACTCTAAATCCAACATGGTTTGTAGTAGCTCTTTGAAACTTGACAAAATAAAGGAGTTCTGAGTTTTGTCTCTATGGATTGTTTCCTCTTCAATTAGCCCTAGGCACAGACTGTGGAAAAGCACTTTCATTGAGAGTGGTTGCCAAGCTTCTAGGAAATAACGAGTTTCCGAAGTACCAGCAAGTATTTTTTCACCCAATCTTGATGATACTGGTTGCTAATGATCAGTACACAAATCCCACTTGGCTCACCAAATTGTGTTCTTCTAGGTTGAAGCGTTCGTCTACAGTAGCAGTTTTTATATTTAGGTTTAGCTCTGTTCTCTCCTATATAGATATATGAACTTGGAACTCTAAATCCAACATGGTTTGTAGTAGCTCTTTGAAACTTGACAAAATAAAGGAGTTCTCAGTTTTGTCTCTACGGTTTGTTTCCTCTTCAAGTAGCCCTAGGCACAGACTGTGGAAAAGCACTTTCATTGAGAGAGTTTGCCAAGCTTCTAAGAAATTACAAGTTTCCGAAATACCAGCAAATATTTTTTCACCCAATCTTGATGATACTTGGTGGTAATGATCATTACACAAATCCCACATGGCTCACCAAATTTTGTTCTTCTAGGTTGTATCGTTCGTCTACAGTAGCAGTTTTTATATTTAGGTTTCTCTCTGTTCTCTCCTATATAGATAGATGAATTTGGAACTCTAAATCCAACATTGTTTGTAGTAGCTCTTTGAAACTTGACAAAATAAAGAGTTCTGAGTTTTGTCTCTATTTTTTGTTTCCTCTTCAAGTAGAACTAGGCACAGACTGTGGAAAACCACTTTCATTGAGAGGGGTTGCTAAGCTTCTAAGAAATAACGAGTTACCGAAATAGCAGCAAATATTTTTTCACCCAATCTTGATGATACTTGGTGGTAATGATCAGTACACAGTACCCACTTGGCTCACCAAATTTTGTTCTTCTAGGTTGAAGCGTTCGTCTACAGTAGCAGTTTATATATTTAGGTTTCACTCTGTTCTCTCATATATAGATAGATGAATTTGGAACTCCAAATCCAACATGGTTTGTAGTAGCTCTTTGAAACTTGACAAAATAAAGGAGTTCTGAATTTTGTCTCTGTGGTTTGTTTCCTCTTCAAGTAGCCCTAGTCGCAGACTCTGGAAAAGCAATTTAATTGAGAGGGGTTGCCAAGCTTCTAAGAAATAACGAGTTTCCGAAGTACCAGCAAATATTTTTTCACCCAATCTTGATGATACTGGTTGCTAATGATCAGTACACAAATCCCACTTGGCTCACCAAATTGTGTTCTTCTAGGTTGAAGCGTTCGGCTACAGTAGAAGTTTTTATATTTAGGTTTCACTCTGTTCTCTCATATATAGATAGATGAAGTTGGAACTCTAAATCCAACATGGTTTGTAGTAGCTCTTTGAAACTTGACAAAATAAAGGAGTCCTGAGTTTTGTCTCTATGGTTTGTTTCCTCTTCAAGTAGCCCTAGGCACAGACTGTGGAAAAGCACTTTCATTGAGAGAGTTTGCCAAGCTTCTAAGAAATTACAAGTTTCCGAAATACCAGCAAATGTTTTTTCACCCAAACTTGATGATACTTGGTGGTAATGATCAGTACACAAATCCCACATGGCTCACCAAATTTTGTTCTTCTAGGTTGAATCGTTCGTCTACAGTAGCAGTTTTTATATTTAGGTTTCTCTAAGTTCTCTCCTATATAGATAGATGAATTTGGAACTCTAAATCCAACATGGTTTGTAGTAGCTCTTTGAAACTTGACTAAATAAAGAGTTCTGAGTTTTGTCTCTGTGGTTTGTTTCCTCGTCAAGTAGCCCTAGGCACAGACTGTGGAAAACCACTTTCATTGAGAGGGGTATCCAAGCTTCTAAGAAATAAAGAGTTTCCGAAATATCAGCAAATATTTTTTCACCAATTCTTGATGATACTTGGTGGTAATGATCAGTACACAGTACCCACGTAGCTCACCAAATTTTGTTCTTCTAGGTTGAAGGGTTCGTCTAGTGTAGCCGTTTTTATCTTTAGGTTTCACTCTGTTCTCTCATATATAGATAGATGAATTTGGAACTCTAAATCCAACATGGTTTGTAGTAGCTCTTTGAAACTTGACAAAATAAAGGAGTTCAGAGTTTTGTCTCTATGGATTGTTTCCTCTTCAATTAGCCCTAGGCACAGACTGTGGAAAAGCACTTTCATTGAGAGTGGTTGCCAAGCTTCTAGGAAATAACGAGTTTCCGAAGTACCAGCAAGTATTTTTTCACCCAATTTTGATGATACTGGTTGCTAATGATCAGTACACAAATCCCACTTGGCTCACCAAATTGTGTTCTTCTAGGTTGAAGCGTTCGTCTACAGTAGCAGTTTTTATATTTAGGTTTAGCTCTGTTCTCTCCTATATAGATATATGAACTTGGAACTCTAAATCCAACATGGTTTGTAGTAGCTCTTTGAAACTTGACAAAATAAAGGAGTTCTCAGTTTTGTCTCTACGGTTTGTTTCCTCTTCACGTAGCCCTAGGCACAGAATGTGGAAAAGCACTTTCATTGAGAGAGTTTGCCAAGCTTCTAAGAAATTACAAGTTTCCGAAATACCAGCAAATATTTTTTCACCCAATCTTGATGATACTTGGTGGTAATGATCATTACACAAATCCCACTTGGCTCACCAAATTGTGTTTTTCTAGGTTGAAGCGTTCGCCTACAGTAGAAGTTTTTATATTTAGGTTTCCCTCTGTTCTCTCCTATATAGATATATGAATTTGGAACTCTAAATCCAACATGGATTGTAGTAGCTCTTTGAAACTTGACAAAATAAAGGAGTTCTCAGTTTTGTCTCTATGGTTTGTTTCCTCTTCAAGTAGCCCTAGGCACAGACTGTGGAAAAGCACTTTCATTGAGAGGGGTTGCCAAGCTTCTAAGAAATAACGAGTTTCCGAAATACCAGCAAATATTTTTTCACCCAATCTTGATGATACTTGGTATTAATGATCAGTACACAGATCCCACTTGGCTCACCAAATTTTGTTCTTCTAGGTTGAAGCGTTCGTCTACAGTAGCAGTTTTTATATTTAGGTTTCTCTCTGTTCTCTCCTATATAGATAGATGAATTTGGAACTCTAAATCCAACATGGATTGTAGTAGCTCTTTGAAACTTGACAAAATAGAGGAGTTGTGAGTTTTGTCTCTATGGTTTGTTTCCTCTTCAAGTAGCCCTAGGCGCAGACTCTGGAAAAGCACTTTCATTGAGAGGGGTTGCCAAGCTTCTAAGAAGTAACGAGTTTCCGAAGTACCAGCAAATATTTTTTCACCCAATCTTGATGATACTGGTTGCTAATGATCAGTACACAAATCATACTTGGCTCACCAAATTGTGTTCTTCTAGGTTGAAGCGTTCGTCTACAGTAGCAGTTTTTATATTTAGGTTTCACTCTTTTCTCTTCTATATAGATAGATGAATTTGGAACTCTAAATCCAATATGGTTTGTAGTAGCTCTTTGAAACTTGACAAGATAAAGGAGTTCTGAGTTTTGTCTCTATGGATTGTTTCCTTTTCAATTAGCCCTAGGCACAGACTGTGGAAAAGCACTTTCATTGAGAGTGGTTGCCAAGCTTCTAGGAAATAACGAGTTTCCGAAGTACCAGCAAATATTTTTTCACCCAGTCTTGATGATACTGGTTGCTAATGATCAGTACACAAATCCCACTTGGCTCACCAAATTGTGTTATTCTAGGTTGAAGCGTTCGTCTACATTAGCAGTTTTTATATTTAGGTTTAGCTCTGTTCTCTCCTATATAGATATATGAATTTGGAACTCTAAATCCAACATGGTTTGTAGTAGCTATTTGAAACTTGACAAAATAAAGGAGTTCTCAGTTTTGTCTCTATGGTTTCTTTCCTCTTCATGTAGCCCTAAAAACAAACTGTGGAAAAGCACTTTCATTGAGATGAGTTGCCAAGCTTCTAAGAAATAACGAGTTTCTAAATACCAGCAAATATTTTTTCACCCAAACTTGATGATACTTGTTGCTAATGATCAGTACACAAATCCCACTTGACTCAACAAATTTTGTTCTTCTAGGTTGAAGCGTTCGTCTACAGTAGCAGTTTTTATATTTAGGTTTCCCTCTGTTCTCTCATATATAGATAGATGAATTTGGAACTCTAAATCCAACATGGTTTGTAGTAGCTCTTTGAAACTTGACAAAATAAAGGAGTTCTGGGTTTTGTCTCTAAGGTTTGTTTCGTATTCAAGTAGCCCTAGGCACAGACTGTGGAAAAGCCCTTTCATTGGGAGGGGTTGCCAAGCTTCTAAGAAATAACGAGTTTCCGAAATACCAGCAAATATTTTTTCACCCAATCTTGATGATACTTGGTGGTAATGATCAGTACACAGATCCCACTGGGCTCACCAAATTTTGTTCTTCTAGGTTGAAGCGTTCGTCTACAGTAGCAGTTTTTATATTTAGGTTTCTCTCTGTTCTCTTCTATATAGATAGATGAATTTGGAACTCTAAATCCAACATGGATTGTAGTAGCTCTTTGAAACTTGACAAAATAAAGGAGTTCTCAGTTTTGTCTCTATGGTTTGTTTCCTCTTCAAGTAGCCCTAGGCACAGACTGTGGAAGCACTTTCATTGAGATGGATTGCCAAGCTTCTAAGAAATAACGTGTATCCAATATACCAGCAAATATTTTTTCACCCAATCTAGATGATACTTGGTGGTAATGATCAGTACACAAATCCCACTTGGCTCACCAAATTTTGTTCTTTTAGGTTGAAGCGTTCGTCTACAGTAGCAGTTTTTATATTTAGGTTTCTCTCTGTTCTCTCCTATATAGATAGATGAATTTGGAACTTTAAATCCAACATGGATTGTAGTAGCTCTTTGAAACTTGACAAAATAAAGGAGTTCTCAGTTTTGTCTCTATGGTTTGTTTCCTCTTCAAGAGGCCTAGGCACAGACTGTGGAAAAGCACTTTAATTGAGAGGGGTTGCCAAGCTTCTAAGAAATAACGAGTTTCCAAAATACCAGCAAATATTTTTTCCCCCAATGTTGATGATACATGTTGCTAATGATCAGTACACAGATCCCACTTGGCTCACCAAATTGTGTTCTTCTAGGTTGAAGCGTTCGTCTACAGTAGCAGTTTTTATATTTAGGTTTCTCTCTGTTCTCTCCTATATAGATAGATGAATTTGGAACTCTAAATCCAACATGGTTTGTAGTAGCTCTTTGAAACTTGACAAAATAAAGGAGTTCTGAGTTTTGTCTCTATTGTTTGTTTCCTCTTCAATAGCCCTAGGCGCAGACCCTGGAAAAGCAATTTCATTGAGAGGGGTTGCCAAGCTTCTAAGAAATAACGAGTTTCCGAAGTACCAGCAAATATTTTTTCACCCAATCTTGATGATACTTGTTGCTAATGATCAGTACACAAATCCCACATGGCTCACCAAATTTTGTTCTTCTAGGTTGAAGCGTTCGTCTACAGTATCATTTTTTATATTTAGGTTTCCCTCTGTTCTCTCCTGTATAGATAGATGAATTTGGAACTCTAAATCCAACATGGTTTGTAGTAGCTCTTTGAAACTTGACAAAATAAAGGAGTTCTCAGTTTTGTTTCTATGGATTCTTTCCTCTTCAATTAGCACTAGGCACAGACTGTGGAAAAGCACTTTCATTGAGAGGGGTTGCCAAGCTTCTAAGAAATAACGAGTTTCCGAAATACCAGCAAATATTTTTTCACCCAATCTTGATGATACTTGGTGGTAATGATCAGTACATAGATCCCACTTAGCTCACCAAATTTTGTTCTCCTAGTTTGAAGCGTTCGTCTACAGTAGCAGTTTTTATATTTAGGTTTCTCTCTGTTCTCTCCTATATAGATAGATGAATTTAGAACTCTAAATCCAACATGGATTGTAGTAGCTTTTTGAAACTTGACAAAATAAAGGAGTTCTCAGTTTTGTCTCTATGGTTTGTTTCCTCTTCAAGTAGCCCTAGGCACAGACTGTGGAAGCACTTTCATTGAGATGGGTTGCCAAGCTTCTAAGAAATAACGAGTTTCCAAAATACCAGCAAATATTTCTTCACCCAATCTTGATGATACTTGGTGGAAATGATCAGTACACAAATCCCACTTGGCTCACCAAATTTTGTTCTTCTATGTTGAAGCGTTCGTCTACAGTAGCAGTTTTTATATTTAGGTTTCTCTCTGTTCTCTCCTATATAGATAGATGAATTTGGAACTTTAAATCCAACATGGATTGTAGTAGCTCTTTGAAACTTGACAAAATAAAGGAGTTCTCAGTTTTGTCTCTATGGTTTGTTTCCTCTTCAAGTAGCCCTAGGCACAGACTGTGGAAAAGCACTTTCATTGAGAGGGGTTGTCAAGCTTCTAAGAAATAACGAGTTTCCGAAATACCAGCAAATATTTTTTCACCCAATCTTGATGATACTTGGTGGGAATGATCAGTACACAGATCCCACTTGGCTCACCAAATTTTGTTCTTCTAGGTTGAAGCGTTCGTCTACAGTAGCAGTTTTTATATTTAGGTTTCTCTCTGTTCTCTCCTATATAGATAGATGAATTTGGAACTCTAAATGCAACATGGATTGTAGTAGCTCTTTGAAACTTGACAAAATAAAGGAGTTGTGAGTTTTATCTCTTTGGTTTGTTTCCTCTTCAAGTAGCCCTAAGCGCAGACTCTGGAAAAGCACTTTCATTGAGAGGGGTTGCCAAGCTTCTAAGAAGTAACGAGTTTCCGAAGTACCAGCAAATATTTTTTCACCCAATCTTGATGATACTGGTTGCTAATGATCAGTACACAAATCCCACTTGGCTCACCAAATTGTGTTCTTCTAGGTTGAAGCGTTCGTCTACAGTAGCAGTTTTTATATTTAGGTTTCACTCTGTTCTCTCATATATAGATAGATGAATTTGGAACTCTAAATCCAACATGGTTTGTAGTAGCTCTTTGAAATTTGACAAAATAACTGAGTTCTGAGTTTTGTATCTATGGTTTGTTTCCTCTTCAAGAGGCCTAGGCACAGACTGTGGAAAAGCACTTTAATTGAGAGAGGTTGCCAATCTTCTAAGAAATAACGAGTTTCCAAAATACCAGCAAATATTTTTTCCCCCAATGTTGATGATACATGTTGCTAATGATCAGTACACAGATCCCACTTGGCTCACCAAATTTGTTCTTCTAGGTTGAAGCGTTCGTCTACAGTAGCAGTTTTTATATTTAGGTTTCACTCTGTTCTCTCCTGTATAGATAGATGAATTTGGAACTCTAAATCCAACATGGATTGTAGTAGCTCTTTGAAACTTGACAAAATAAAGGAGTTCTCAGTTTTGTCTCTATGGTTTGTTTCCTCTTCAAGTAGCCCTAGGCACAGACTGTGGAAAAGCATTTCATTGAGAGGGGTTGCCAAGCTTCTAAGAAATAACGAGTTTCTGAAATACCAGCAAATATTTTTTAATAGAATCTTGATGATACTTGGTGGTAATGATCAGTACATAGATCCCACTTAGCTCACCAAATTTTGTTCTCCTAGTTTGAAGCGTTCGTCTACAGTAGCAGTTTTTATATTTAGGTTTCTCTCTGTTCTCTCCTATATAGATAGATGAATTTGGAACTCTAAATCCAACATGGATTGTAGTAGCTCTTTGAAACTTGACAAAATAAAGGAGTTCTCAGTTTTGTCTCTATGGTTTGTTTCCTCTTCAAGTAGCCCTAGGCACAGACTGTGGAAGCACTTTCATTGAGATGGGTTGCCAAGCTTCTAAGAAATAACGGGTTTCCAAAATACCAGCAAATATTTCTTCACCCAATCTTGAAGATACTTGGTGGAAATGATCAGTACACAAATCCCACTTGGCTCACCAAATTTTGTTCTTCTAGGTTGAAGCGTTCGTCTACAGTAGCAGTTTTTGTATTTAGGTTTCTCTCTGTTCTCTCCTATATAGATAGATGAATTTGGAACTTTAAATCCAACATGGATTGTAGTAGCTCTTTGAAACTTGACAAAATAAAGGAGTTTTCAGTTTTGTCTCTATGGTTTGTTTCCTCTTCAAGTAGCCCTAGGCACACACTGTGGAAAAGCACTTTCACTGAGAGGGGTTGCCAAGCTTCTAAGAAATAACGAGTTTCCTAAATACCAGCAAATATTTTTTCACCCAATCTTGATGATATTGGAGGGAATGATCAGTACACAGTTCCCACATGGCTCACCAAATTTTGTTCTTCTAGGTTGAAGCGTTCGTCTACAGTAGCAGTTTTTATATTTAGGTTTCACTCTGTTCTCTCATATATAGATAGATGAATTTGGAACTATAATCCAACATGGTTTGTAGTAGCTCTTTGAAACTTGACAAAATAAAGGAGTTCTGAGTTTTGTCTCTATTGTTTGTTTCCTCTTCAATAGTCCTAGGCGCAGACCCTGGAAAAGCAATTTCATTGAGAGGGGTTGCCAAGCTTCTAAGAAATAACGAGTTTCCGAAGTACCAGCAAATATTTTTTCACCCAATCTTGATGATACTTGTTGCTAATGATCAGTACACAAATCCCACTTGGCTCACCAAATTTTGTTCTTCTAGGTTGAAGCGTTCGTCTACAGTATCATTTTTTATATTTAGGTTTCCCTCTGTTCTCTCCTGTATAGATAGATGAATTTGGAACTCTAAATCCAACATGGTTTGTAGTAGCTCTTTGAAACTTGACAAAATAAAGGAGTTCTCAGTTTTGTTTCTATGGATTGTTTCCTCTTCAATTAGCACTAGGCACACACTGTGGAAAAGCACTTTCATTGAGAGGGGTTGCCAAGCTTCTAAGAAATAACGAGTTTCTAAATACCAGCAAATATTTTTTCACCCAAACTTGATGATACTTGTTGCTAATGATCAGTACACAAATCCCACTTGGCTCACCAAATTTTGTTCTTCTAGGTTGAAGCGTTCGTCTACAGTAGCAGTTTTTATATTTAGGTTTCCCTATGTTCTCTCATATATAGATAGATGAATTTGGAACTCGAAATCCAACATGGTTTGTAGTAGCTCTTTGAAACTTGACAAAATAAAGGTGTTCTGAGTTTTGTCTCTATGGTTTGTTTCGTATTCAAGTAGCCCTAGGCACAGACTGTGGAAAAGCACTTTCATTGAGAGGGGTTGCCAAGCTTCTAAGAAATAACGAGTTTCCGAAATACCAGCAAATATTTTTTCACCCAATCTTGATGATACTTGGTGGTAATGATCAGTACACAGATCCCACTGGGCTCACCAAATTTTGTTCTTCTAGGTTGAAGCGTTCGTCGACAGTAGCAGTTTTTATATTTAGGTTTCTCTCTGTTCTCTCCTATATAGATAGATGAATTTGGAACTCTAAATCCAACATGCATTGTAGTAGCTCTTTGAAACTTGACAAAATAAAGGAGTTCTCAGTTTTGTCTCTATGGTTTGTTTCCTCTTCAAGTAGCCCTAGGCACAGACTGTGGAAGCACTTTCATTGAGATGGATTGCCAAGCTTCTAAGAAATAACGTGTATCCAATATACCAGCAAATATTTTTTCACCCAATCTTGATGATACTTGGTGGTAATGATAGGTACACAAATCCCACTTGGCTCACCAAATTTTGTTCTTTTAGGTTGAAGCGTTCGTCTACAGTAGCAGTTTTTATATTTAGGTTTCTCTCTGTTCTCTCCTATATAGATAGATGAATTTGGAACTTTAAATCCAACATGGATTGTAGTAGCTCTTTGAAACTTGACAAAATAAAGGAGTTCTCAGTTTTGTCTCTATGGTTTGTTTCCTCTTCAAGTAGCCCTAGGCACAGACTGTGGAAAAGCACTTTCATTGAGAGGGGTTGCCAAGCTTCTAAGAAATAACGAGTTTCAGAAATACCAGCAAATATTTTTTCACCCAATCTTGATGATACTTGGTGGAATGATCAGTACACAGATCCCACTTGGCTCACCAAATTTTGTTCTTCTAGGTTGAAGCGTTCGTCTACAGTAGCAGTTTTTTATTTAGGTTTCTCTCTGTTCTCTCCTATATAGATAGATGAATTTGGAACTCTAAATGCAACATGGATTGTAGTAGCTCTTTGAAACTTGACAAAATAAAGGAGTTGTGAGTTTTATCTCTTTGGTTTGTTTCCTCTTCAAGTAGCCCTAGGCGCAGACTCTGGAAAAGCACTTTCATTGAGAGGGGTTGCCAAGCTTCTAAGAAGTAACGAGTTTTCGAAGTACCAGCAAATATTTTTTCACCCAATCTTGATGATACTGGTTGCTAATGATCAGTACACAAATCCCACTTGGGTCACCAAATTGTGTTCTTCTAGGTTGAAGCGTTCGTCTACAGTAGCAGTTTTTATATTTAGGTTTCACTCTTTTCTCTCATATATAGATAGATGAATTTGGAACTCTAAATCCAACATGGTTTGTAGTAGCTCTTTGAAACTTGACAAAATAACTGAGTTCTGAGTTTTGTCTCTATGGTTTGTTTCCTCTTCAAGAGGCCTAGGCACAGACTGTGGAAAAGCACTTTAATTGAGAGGGGTTGCCAAGCTTCTAAGAAATAACGAGTTTCCAAAATACCAGCAAATATTTTTTCCCCCAATGTTGATGATACATGTTGCTAATGATCAGTACACAGATCCCACTTGGCTCACCAAATTTTGTTCTTCTGGGTTGAAGCGTTCGTCTACAGTAGCAGTTTTTATATTTAGGTTTCCCTCTGTTCTCTCATATATAGATAGATGAATTTGGAACTCTAAATCCAACACGGTTTGTAGTAGCTCTTTGAAACTTGACAAAATAAAGGAGTTCTGAGTTTTGTCTCTATGGTTTGTTTCGTATTCAAGTAGCCCTAGGCACAGACTGTGGAAAAGCACTTTCATTGAGAGGGGTTGCCAAGCTTCTAAGAAATAACGAGTTTCCGAAATACCAGCAAATATTTTTTCACCCAATCTTGATGATACTTGGTGGTAATGATCAGTACACAGATCCCACTGGGCTCACCAAATTTTGTTCTTCTAGGTTGAAGCGTTCGTCGACAGTAGCAGTTTTTATATTTAGGTTTCTCTCTGATTTCTTCTATATAGATAGATGAATTTGGAACTCTAAATCCAACATGCATTGTAGTAGCTCTTTGAAACTTGACAAAATAAAGGAGTTCTCAGTTTTGTCTCTATGGTTTGTTTCCTCTTCAAGTAGCCCTAGGCACAGACTGTGGAAGCACTTTCATTGAGATGGATTGCCAAGCTTCTAAGAAATAACGTGTATCCAATATACCAGCAAATATTTTTTCACCCAATCTTGATGATACTTGGTGGTAATGATCAGTACACAAATCCCACTTGGCTCACCAAATTTTGTTCTTTTAGGTTGAAGCGTTGGTCTACAGTAGCAGTTTTTATATTTAGGTTTCTCTCTGTTCTCTCCTATATAGATAGATGAATTTGGAACTTTAAATCCAACATGGATTGTAGTAGCTCTTTGAAACTTGACAAAATAAAGGAGTTCTCAGTTTTGTCTCTATGGTTTGTTTCCTCTTCAAGTAGCCCTAGGCACAGACTGTGGAAAAGCACTTTCATTGAGAGGGGTTGCCAAGCTTCTAAGAAATAACGAGTTTCCGAAATACCAGCAAATATTTTTTCACCCAAACTTGATGATACTTGGTGGGAATGATCAGTACACAGATCCCACTTGGCTCACCATATTTTGTTCTTCTAGGTTGAAGCGTTCGTCTACAGTAGCAGTTTTTATATTTAGGTTTCACTCTGTTCTCTCATATATAGATAGATGAATTTGGAACTCTAAATCCAACATGGTTGGTAGTAGCTCTTTGAAACTTGAAAAATAAAGAGTTCTGAGTTTTGTTTCTATGGTTTGTTTCCTCTTCAAGTAGCCCTAGGCACAGACTGTGGAAAACCACTTTCATTGAGAGGGGTTGCCAAGCTTCTAAGAAATAACGAGTTTCCGAAATATCAGCAAATATTTTTTCACCCAATCTTGATGATACTTGGTGGTAATGATCAGTACACAGTACCCACGTGGCTCACCAAATTTTGTTCTTCTAGGTTGAAGCGTTCGTCTAGTGTAGCCGATTTTAACTTTAGGTTTCACTCTGTTCTCTCATATATAGATAGATGAATTTGGAACTCTAAATCCAACATGGTTTGTAGTAGCTCTTTGAAACTTGACAAAATAAAGGTGTTCTGAGTTTTGTCTCTATGGATTGTTTCCTCTTCAATTAGCCCTAGGCACAGACTGTGGAAAAGCACTTTCATTGAGAGTGGTTGCCAAGCTTCTAGGAAATAACGAGTTTCCGAAGTACCAGCAAATATTTTTTCACCCAATCTTGATGATACTGGTTGATAATGATCAGTACACAAATCCCACTTGGCTCACCAAATTGTGTTCTTCTAGGTTGAAGCGGTCGTCTACAGTAGCAGTTTTTATATTTAGGTTTAGCTCTGTTCTCTCCTATATAGATATATGAATTTGGAACTCTAAATCCAACATGGTTTGTAGTAGCTCTTTGAAACTTGACAAAATAAAGGAGTTCTCAGTTTTGTCTCTACGGTTTGTTTCCTCTTCAAGTAGCCCTAGGCACAGACTGTGGAAAAGCACTTTCATTGAGAGAGTTTGCAAAGCTTCTAAGAAATTACAATTTTCCGAAATACCAGCAAATATTTTTTCACCCAATCTTGATGATACTTGGTGGTAATGATCAGTACACAGTACCCACGTGGCTCACCAAATTTTGTTCTTCCAGGTTGAAGCGTTCGTCTAGTGTAGCCGTTTTTATCTTTAGGTTTCACTCTGTTCTCTCATATATAGATAGATGAATTTGGAACTCTAAATCCAACATGGTTTGTAGTAGCTCTTTGAAACTTGACAAAATAAAGGTGTTCTGAGTTTTGTCTCTATGGATTGTTTCCTCTTCAATTAGCCCTAGGCACAGACTGTGGAAAAGCACTTTCATTGAGAGTGGTTGCCAAGCTTCTAGGAAATAACGAGTTTCCGAAGTACCAGCAAATATTTTTTCACCCAATCTTGATGATACTGGTTGCTAATGATCAGTACACAAATCCCACTTGGCTCACCAAATTGTGTTCTTCTAGGTTGAAGCGTTCGTCTACAGTAGCAGTTTTTATATTTAGGTTTAGCTCTGTTCTCTCCTATATAGATATATGAATTTGTAACTCTAAATCGAACATGGTTTGTAGTAGCTCTTTGAAACTTGACAAAATAAAGGAGTTCTCAGTTTTGTCTCTACGGTTTGTTTCCTCTTAAAGTAGCCCTAGGCACAGACTGTGGAAAAGCACTTTCATTGAGAGAGTTTGCAAAGCTTCTAAGAAATTACAAGTTTCCGAAATACCAGCAAATATTTTTTCACCCAATCTTGATGATACTTGGTGGAAATGATCAGTACACAAATCCCACTTGGCTCACCAAATTTTGTTCTTCTAGGTTGAAGCGTTCGTCTACAGTAGCAGTTTTTATATTTAGGTTTCTCTCTGTTCTCTCCTATATAGATAGATGAATTTGGAACTTTAAATCCAACATGGATTGTAGTAGCTCTTTGAAACTTGACAAAATAAAGGAGTTCTCAGTTTTGTCTCTATGGTTTGTTTCCTCTTCAAGTAGCCCAAGCACAGACTGTGGAAAAGCACTTTCATTGAGAGGGGTTGCCAAGCTTCTAAGAAATAACGAGTTTCCGAAATACCAGCAAATATTTTTTCACCCAATCTTGATGATACTTGGTGGGAATGATCAGTACACAGATCCCACTTGGCTCACCAAATTTTGTTCTTCTAGGTTGAAGCGTTCGTCTACAGTAGCAGTTTTTATATTTAGGTTTCTCTCTGTTCTCTCCTATATAGATAGATGAATTTGGAACTCTAAATGCAACATGGATTGTAGTAGCTCTTTGAAACTTGACAAAATAAAGGAGTTGTGAGTTTTATCTCTTTGGTTTGTTTCCTCTTCAAGTAGCCCTAGGCGCAGACTCTGGAAAAGCACTTTCATTGAGAGGGGTTGCCAAGCTTCTAAGAAGTAACGAGTTTCCGAAGTACCAGCAAATATTTTTTCACCCAATCTTGATGATACTGGTTGCTAATGATCAGTACACAAATCCCACTTGGCTCACCAAATTGTGTTCTTCTAGGTTGAAGCGTTCGTCTACAGTAGCAGTTTTTATATTTAGGTTTCACTCTGTTCTCTCATATATAGATAGATGAATTTGGAACTCTAAATCCAACATGGTTTGTAGTAGCTCTTTGAAACTTGACAAAATAACTGAGTTCTGAGTTTTGTCTCTATGGTTTGTTTCCTCTTCAAGAGGCCTAGGCACAGACTGTGGAAAAGCACTTTAATTGAGAGGGGTTGCCAAGCTTCTAAGAAATAACGAGTTTCCAAAATACCAGCAAATATTTTTTCACCCAATGTTGATGATACATGTTGCTAATGATCAGTACACAGATCCCACTTGGCTCACCAAATTTTGTTCTTCTAGGTTGAAGCTTTCGTCTACAGTAGCAGTTTCTATATTTAGGTTTCACTCTGTTCTCTCATATATAGATAGATGAATTTGGAACTCTAAATCCAACATGGTTTGTAGTAGCTCTTTGAAACTTGACAAAATAAAGGAGTTCTGAGTTTTGTCTCTATGGTTTGTTTCCTCTTCAAGTAGCCCTAGGCATAGACTGTGGAAAACCACTTTCATTGAGAGGCGTTGCCAAGCTTCTAAGAAATAACGAGTTTCTGAAATACCAGCAAATATTTTTTCACCCAATCTTGATGATCCATGTTGCTAATGATCAGTAAACAGATCCCACTTGGCTCACCAAATTTTGTTCTTCTAGGTTGAAGCGTTCGTCTACAGTAGCAGTTTTTATATTTAGGTTTCACTCTGTTCTCTCATATATAGATAGATTTATTTGGAACTCTAAATCCAACATGGTTGTAGTAGCTCTTTGAAACTTGACAAAATAAAGAAGTTCTGAGATTTGTCACTATGGTTTGTTTCCTTTTCAAGTAGCCCTAGGCGCAGACTCTGGAAAAGCACTTTCATTGAGAGGGGTTGCCAAGTTTCTAAGAAATAACGAGTTTCCGAAGTACCAGCAAATATTTTTTCACCCAATCTTTATGATACTGGTTGCTAATGATCAGTACACAAATCCCACTTGGCTCACCAAATTGTGTTCTTCTAGGTTGAAGCGTTTGCCTACAGTAGAAGTTTTTATATTTAGGTTTCCCTCTGTTCTCTCCTATATAGATATATGAATTTGGAACTCTAAATCCAACATGGATTGTAGTAGCTCTTTGAAACTTGACAAAATAAAGGAGTTGTGAGTTTTATCTCTTTGGTTTGTTTCCTCTTCAAGTAGCCCTAGGCGCAGACTCTGGAAAAGCACTTTCATTGAGAGGGGTTGCCAAGCTTCTAAGAAGTAACGAGTTTCCGAAGTACCAGCAAATATTTTTTCACCCAATCTTGATGATACTGGTTTGCTAATAATCAGTACACAAATCCCACTTGGCTCACCAAATTGTGTTCTTCTAGGTTGAAGCGTTCGTCTACAGTAGCAGTTTTTATATTTAGGTTTCACTCTGTTCTCTCATATATAGATAGATGAATTTGGAACTCTAAATCCAACATGGTTTGTAGTAGCTCTTTGAAACTTGACAAAATAACTGAGTTCTGAGTTTTGTCTCTATGGTTTGTTTCCTCTTCAAGAGGCCTAGGCACAGACTGTGGAAAAGCACTTTAATTGAGAGGGGTTGCCAAGCTTCTAAGAAATAACGAGTTTCCAAAATACCAGCAAATATTTTTTCACCCAATGTTGATGATACATGTTGCTAATGATCAGTACACAGATCCCACTTGGCTCACCAAATTTTGTTCTTCTAGGTTGAAGCTTTCGTCTACAGTAGCAGTTTCTATATTTAGGTTTCACTCTGTTCTCTCATATATAGATAGATGAATTTGGAACTCTAAATCCAACATGGTTTGTAGTAGCTCTTTGAAACTTGACAAAATAAAGGAGTTCTGAGTTTTGTCTCTATGGTTTGTTTCCTCTTCAAGTAGCCCTAGGCATAGACTGTGGAAAACCACTTTCATTGAGAGGCGTTGCCAAGCTTCTAAGAAATAACGAGTTTCTGAAATACCAGCAAATATTTTTTCACCCAATCTTGATGATCCATGTTGCTAATGATCAGTACACAGATCCCACTTGGCTCACCAAATTTTGTTCTTCTAGGTTGAAGCGTTCGTCTACAGTAGCAGTTTTTATATTTAGGTTTCACTCTGTTCTCTCATATATAGATAGATTTATTTGGAACTCTAAATCCAACATGGTTGTAGTAGCTCTTTGAAACTTGACAAAATAAAGAAGTTCTGAGATTTGTCACTATGGTTTGTTTCCTTTTCAAGTAGCCCTAGGCGCAGACTCTGGAAAAGCACTTTCATTGAGAGGGGTTGCCAAGCTTCTAAGAAATAACGAGTTTCCGAAGTACCAGCAAATATTTTTTCACCCAATCTTTATGATACTGGTTGTTAATGATCAGTACACAAATCCCACTTGGCTCACCAAATTGTGTTCTTCTAGGTTGAAGCGTTTGCCTACAGTAGAAGTTTTATATTTAGGTTTCCCTCTGTTCTCTCCTATATAGATATATGAATTTGGAACTCTAAATCCAACATGGATTGTAGTAGCTCTTTGAAACTTGACAAAATAAAGGAGTTCTGAGTTTTGTCTCTATGGTTTGTTTCGTATTCAAGTAGCCCTAGGCACAGACTGTGGAAAAGCACTTTCATTGAGAGGGGTTGCCAAGCTTCTAAGAAATAACGAGTTTCTGAAATACCAGCAAATATTTTTTCACACAATCTTGATGATACTTGGTGGTAATGATCAGTACACAAATCCCACTTGGCTCACCAAATTTTGTTCTTCTAGGTTGAAGCGTTCGTCTACAGTAGCAGTTTTTATATTTAGGTTTCTCTCTGTTCTCTCCTATATAGATAGATGAATTTGGAACTTTAAATCCAACATGGATTGTAGTAGCTCTTTGAAACTTGACAAAAATAAAGGAGTTTTCAGTTTTGTCTCTATGGTTTGTTTCCTCTTCAAGTAGCCCTAGGCACACACTGTGGAAAAGCACTTTCACTGAGAGGGGTTGCCAAGCTTCTAAGAAATAACGAGTTTCCGAAATACCAGCAAATATTTTTTCACCCAATCTTGATGATACTTGGAGGGAATGATCAGTACACAGTTCCCACTTGGCTCACCAAATTTTGTTCTTCTAGGTTGAAGCGTTCGTCTACAGTAGCAGTTTTTATATTTAGGTTTCACTCTGTTCTCTCATATATAGATAGATGAATTTGGAACTCTAAATCCAACATGGTTTGTAGTAGCTCTTTGAAACTTGACAAAATAAAGGAGTTCTGAGTTTTGTCTCTATTGTTTGTTTCCTCTTCAATAGCCCTAGGCGCAGACCCTGGAAAAGCAATTTCATTGAGAGGGGTTGCCAAGCTTCAAAGAAATAACGAGTTTCCGAAGTACCAGCAAATATTTTTTCCCCCAATCTTGATGATACTTGTTGCTAATGATCAGTACACAAATCCCACTTGGCTCACCAAATTTTGTTCTTCTAGGTTGAAGCGTTCGTCTACAGTATCATTTTTTATATTTAGGTTTCCCTCTGTTCTCTCCTGTATAGATAGATGAATTTGGAACTCTAAATCCAACATGGTTTGTAGTAGCTCTTTGAAACTTGACAAAATAAAGGAGTTCTCAGTTTTGTTTCTATGGATTGTTTCCTCTTCAATTAGCACTAGGCACACACTGTGGAAGAGCACTTTCATTGAGAGGGGTTGCCAAGCTTCTAAGAAATAACGAGTTTCTAAATACCAGCAAATATTTTTTCACCCAAACTTGATGATACTTGTTGCTAATGATCAGTACACAAATCCCACTTGGCTCACCAAATTTTGTTCTTCTAGGTTGAAGCGTTCGTCTACAGTAGCAGTTTTTCTATTTAGGTTTCCCTCTGTTCTCTCATATATAGATAGATGAATTTGGAACTCTAAATCCAACATGGTTTGTAGTAGCTCTTTGAAACTTGACAAAATAAAGGAGTTCTGAGTTTTGTCTCTATGGTTTGTTTCGTATTCAAGTAGCCCTAGGCACAGACTGTGGAAAAGCACTTTCATTGAGAGGGGTTGCCAAGCTTCTAAGAAATAACGAGTTTCCGAAATACCAGCAAATATTTTTTCACCCAATCTTGATGATACTTGGTGGTAATGATCAGTACACAGATCCCACTGGGCTCACCAAATTTTGTTCTTCTAGGTTGAAGCGTTCGTCTACAGGAGCAGTTTTTATATTTAGGTTTCTCTCTGATCTCTTCTATATAGATAGATGAATTTGGAACTCTAAATCCAACATGGATTGTAGTAGCTCTTTGAAACTTGACAAAATAAAGGAGTTCTCAGTTTTGTCTCTATGGTTTGTTTCCTCTTCAAGTAGCCCTAGGCACAGACTGTGGAAGCACTTTCATTGAGATGGATTGCCAAGCTTCTAAGAAATAACGTGTATCCAATATACCAGCAAATATTTTTTCACCCAATCTTGATGATACTTGGTGGTAATGATCAGTACACAAATCCCACTTGGCTCACCAAATTTTGTTCTTTTAGGTTGAAGCGTTCGTCTACAGTAGCAGTTTTTATATTTAGGTTTCTCTCTGTTCTCTCCTATATAGATAGATGAATTTGGAACTTTAAATCCAACATGGATTGTAGTAGCTCTTTGAAACTTGACAAAATAAAGGAGTTCTCAGTTTTGTCTCTATGGTTTGTTTCCTCTTCAAGTAGCCCTAGGCACAGACTGTGGAAAAGCACTTTCATTGAGAGGGGTTGCCAAGCTTCTAAGAAATAACGAGTTTCCGAAATACCAGCAAATATTTTTTCACCCAATCTTCATGAAACTTGGTGGGAATGATCAGTACACAGATCCCACTTGGTTCACCATATTTTGTTCTTCTAGTTTGAAGCGTTCGTCTACAGTAGCAGTTTTTATATTTAAGTTTCACTCTGTTCTCTCATATATAGATAGATGAATTTGGAACTCTAAATCCAACATGGTTGGTAGTAGCTCTTTGAAACTTGAAAAATAAAGAGTTCTGAGTTTTGTTTCTATGGTTTGTTTCCTCTTCAAGTAGCCCTAGGCACAGACTGTGGAAAACCACTTTCATTGAGAGGGGTTGCCAAGCTTCTAAGAAATAACGAGTTTCCGAAATATCAGCAAATATTTTTTCACCCAATCTTGATGATACTTGGTGGTAATGATCAGTACACAGTACCCACGTGGCTCACCAAATTTTGTTCTTCTAGGTTGAAGCGTTCGTCTAGTGTAGCCGTTTTTATCTTTAGGTTTCACTCTGTTCTCTCATATATAGATAGATGAATTTGGAACTCTAAATCCAACATGGTTTGTAGTAGCTCTTTGAAACTTGACAAAATAAAGGTGTTCTGAGTTTTGTCTCTATGGATTGTTTCCTCTTCAATTAGCCCTAGGCACAGACTGTGGAAAAGCACTTTCATTGAGAGTGGTTGCCAATCTTCTAGGAAATAACGAGTTTCCGAAGTACCAGCAAATATTTTTTCACCCAATCTTGATGATACTGGTTGCTAATGATCAGTACACAAATCCCACTTGGCTCACCAAATTGTGTTCTTCTAGGTTGAAGCGTTCGTATACAGTAGCAGTTTTTATATTTAGGTTTAGCTCTGTTCTCTCCTATATAGATATATGAATTTGGAACTCTAAATCCAACATGGATTGTAGTAGCTCTTTGAAACTTGAGAAAATAAAGGAGTTCTCAGTTTTGTCTCTACGGTTTGTTTCCTCTTCAAGTAGCCCTAGGCACAGACTGTGGAAAAGCACTTTCATTGAGAGAGTTTGCAAAGCTTCTAAGAAATTACAAGTTTCCGAAATACCAGCAAATATTTTTTCACCCAATCTTGATGATACTTGGTGGTAATGATCAGTACGCAAATCCCACATGGCTCACCAAATTTTGTTCTTCTAGGTTGAATCGTTCGTCTACAGTAGCAGTTTTTATATTTAGGTTTCTCTCTGTTCTCTCCTATATAGATAGATGAATTTGGAACTCTAAATTCAACATGGTTTGTAGTAGCTCTTTGAAACTTGACAAAATAAAGAGTTCTGAGTTTTGTCTCTATGGTTTGTTTCCTCTTCAAGTAGAACTAGGCACAGACTGTGGAAAACCACTTTCATTGAGAGGGGTTGCTAATCTTCTAAGAAATAACGAGTTTCCGAAATAGCAGCAAATATCTTTTCACCCAATCTTGATGATACTTGGTGGTAATGATCAGTACACAGTACCCACTTGGCTCACCAAATTTTGTTCCTCTAGGTTGAAGCGTTCGTCTACAGTAGCAGTTTTTGTATTTAGGTTTCACTCTGTTCTCTCATATATAGATAGATGAATTTGGAACTCCAAATCCAACATGGTTTGTAGTAGCTCTTTGAAACTTGACAAAATAAAAAGGTTCTGAATTTTGTCTCTGTGGTTTGTTTCCTCTTCAAGTAGCCCTAGGCGCAGACTCTGGAAAAGCAATTTAATTGAGAGGGGTTGCCAAGCTTCTAAGAAATAACGAGTTTCCGAAGTACCAGCAAATATTTTTTCACCCAATCTTGATGATACTGGTTGCTAATGATCAGTACACAAATCCCACTTGGCTCACCAAATTGTGTTCTTCTAGGTTGAAGCGTTCGTCTACAGTAGCAGTTTTTATATTTAGGTTTAGCTCTGTTCTCTCCTATATAGATATATGAATTTGGAACTCTAAATCCAACATGGTTAGTAGTAGCTCTTTGAAACTTGACAAAATAAAGGAGTTCTCAGTTTTGTCTCTATGGTTTGTTTCCTCTTCAAGTAGCCATAGGCACACACTGTGGAAAAGCACATTCATTGAGAGAGTTTGCCAAGCTTCTAAGAAATTACAAGATTCCGAAATACCAGCAAATATTTTTTCACCCAATCTTGATGATACTTGGTGGTAATAATCAGTACACAAATCCCACTTGGCTCACCAAATTTTGTTCTTCTAGGTTGAAGCGTTCGTCTACAGTAGCAGTTTTTATATTTAGGTTTCTCTCTGTTCTCTGGTATATAGATAGATGAATTTGGAACTCTAAAACCAACATGGATTGTAGTAGCTCTTTGAAACTTGACAAAATAAAGGAGTTCTCAGTTTTGTCTCTATGGTTTGTTTCCTCTTCAAGTAGCCCTAGGCACAGACTGCGGAAGCACTTTCATTGAGATGGGTTGCCAAGCTTCTAAGAAATAACGAGTTTCCAAAATACCAGCAAATATTTTTTCATCCAATCTTGATGATACTTGGTGGTAATGTTCAGTACACAAATCCCACTTGGCTCACCAACTTTTGTTCTTCTTGGTTGAAGCGTTCGTCTACAGTAGCAGTTTTTATATTTAGGTTTCTCTCTGTTCTCTCCTATATAGATAGATGAATTTGGAACTTTAAATCCAACATGGATTGTAGTAGCTCTTTGAAACTTGACAAAATAAAGGAGTTCTCAGTTTTGTCTCTATGGTTTGTTTCCTCTTCAAGTAGCCCTAGGCACAGACTGTGGAAAACTACTTTCATTGAGAGGGGTTGCCAAGCTTCTAAGAAATAACGAGTTTCCAAAATACCAGCAAATATTTTTTCACCCAATCATGATGATACATGTTGCTAATGATCAGTACACAGATCCCACTTGGCTCACCAAATTTTGTTCTTCTAGGTTGAAGCGTTCGTCTACAGTAGCAGTTTTTATATTTAGGTTTCACTCTGTTCTCTAATATATAGATAGATGAATTTGGAACTCTAAATCCAACATGGTTTGTAGTAGCTCTTTGAAACTTGACAAAATAAAGGAGTTCTGAGTTTTGTCTCTATGGTTTGTTTCCTCTTCAAGTAGCCCTAGGCATAGACTGTGGAAAACCACTTTCATTGAGAGGCGTTGCCAAGCTTCTAAGAAATAACGAGTTTCTGAAATACCAGCAAATATTTTTTCACCCAATCTTGATGATACTTGGTGGTAATGATCAGTACACAGATCCCACTTGCTCACCAAATTTTGTTCTTCTAGGTTGAAGCGTTCGTCTACAGTAGTCATTTTTATATTTAGGTTTCACTCTGTTCTCTCATATATAGATAGATGAATTTGGAACTCTAAATCCAACATGGTTTGTAGTAGCTCTTTGAATCTTGACAAAATAAAAAAGTTCTGAGTTTTTTTCTCTATGGTTTGTTTCCTATTCAAGTAGCCCTAGGCGCAGATTCTGGAAAAGCACTTTCATTGAGAGGGGTTGCCAAGCTTCTAAGAAATAACGAGTTTCCGAAGTATCAGCAAATATTTTTTCACCCAATCTTGATGATACTGGTTGCTAATGATCAGTACACAAATCCCACTTGGCTCACCAAATTGTGTTCTTCTAGG
>NW_027510776.1:0-30965 GCF_048772815.1 Callospermophilus lateralis
AAACAAACCTTAGAGATAGAACGTAGAACTACTGTATTGTGTCAAGTTTCAAGAAGCTAGCACACACCGTGTTGATTTAGAGTTTGAACTACATCTGTCAATATAGGAGAAAACAGAGTGAAACCTAAAAATTCAAACTGTTCCTGGAAATGAATGCTTCAATCTAGGAGAACTAAACATGGGCATCCAAGTGGGATTTTTGTACTGATCATTACGTGAATGTATCATGAAAATTGGATGAAAAAATATATGTTGAGATTTCAGGAGACCCTAGTGTTTGGAAGTTTGGCAACCCCTTTCCATATAAGTGTTATTCGCAGTCCCTGCATTAGGCTACATCAAGAGGAAACAAAACTTAGAGATAGAACGTAGAACTACTGTATTGTGTCAAGTTTCAAGAAGCTAGCGCAAACTGAGTTTGATTTAGAGTTCGAACTGCATCTGTCAATATAGGAGAAAACAGAGTGACACCTAAAAATTCAAACTGTTACTGCAAACGAATGCTTCAACCTAGGAGAACGAAACTTGGGCATCAAAGTTTGATTGGTGTACTGCTTATTACTTGAAAGGATCATGAAGTTCGGAAGCAAAAATCTATGTTTTGATTTCATTAGACGGTAGTTTTTTGGCAGGGTACCAACGCCTTTCATTGAAGGAGTTATTCTCCAGTCTCTGCTTAAGGCTAAATCAAGAGGAAACAAACCTTAGAAATAGAACGTAGAACTACTGTATTGTGTCAAGTTTCAAGAAGCTAGCACAAACCGTGTTGATTTAGAGTTCGTACTGCATCTGTCAATATAGGAGAAAACAGAGTGAAACCTAAAAATTCAAACTGTTCCTGGAAACAAATGCTTCAATCTAGGAGAACTAAACTTGCGCATCCAAGTGGGATTGGTGTACTGATCATTACCTGAATGTATCCTGAAGATTCGATGAAAAAAAATATGTTGAGATTTCAGGAGACTCTAGTGTTTGGAAGTTTGGCAACCCATTTCCATATAAGTGTTATTCACAGTCCCTGCATTAGGCTACATCAAGAAGAAACAAAACTTAGAGATAGAACGTAGAACTACTGTATTGTGTCAAGTTTCAAGAAGCTAGCACAAACTGTGTTTGATTTAGAGTTCGAACTGCATCTGTAAATATAGGACAAAACAGAGTTACACCTAAAAAATCAAACTGTTACTGCAAACGAATGCTTCAACCTAGGAGAACGAAACTTGGGCATCCAAGTTTGATTGGTGTACTGCTCATTACTTGAAAGTATCATGAAGGTCAGAAGAAAAAATATATGTTGAGATTACAGGAGACAGTAGTTTTTTGGCAACCTAACAACGCCTTTCATTGAATGAGTTATTCGCCAGTCTCTGCTTAAGGCTACATCAAGAGGAAACAAACCTTAGAGATAGAACGTAGAACTACTGTATTGTGTCAAGTTTCAAGAAGCTAGCACAAAACGTGTTGATTTAGAGTTCGAACTGCATCTGTCATTATAGGAGAAAACAGAGTGAAACCTAAAAATTCAAACTGTTACTGCAAATGAATGCTTCAACCTAGGAGAACGAAACTTGGGCATCCAAGTTTGATTGGTGTACTGCTTATTACTCGAAAGTATCATGAAGTTCGGAAGCAAAAATATATGTTTTGATTTCAGGAGATGGTAGTTTGTTGGCAGGGTACCAACGCCTTTCATTGAAGGAGTTATTCTCCAGTCTCTGCTTAAGTCTACATCAAGAGGAAACAAAGCTTAGAGATAGAACGTAGAACTACTGTATTGTGTCAAGTTTCAAGAAGCTAGCACAAACCGTGTTGATTTAGAGTTCGAACTGCATCTGTCAATATAGGAGAAAACAGAGTGAAACCTAAATATTCAAACTGTTACTGCAAACGAATGCTTCAACCTAGAAGAACGAAACTAGGGCATCCAAGTTTGATTGGTGTACTGCTCATTACTTGAAAGTATCATGAAGGTCGGAAGAAAAAATATATGTTGTGATTTCAGGAGACTGTAGTTTTTTGGCAGCCTAACAACGCCTTTCATTGAATGAGTTTTTCTCCAGTCTCTGCTTAAGGCTACATCAAGAGGAATCAAACCTTAGAGATAGAACGTAGAACTAGTGTATTGTGTCAAGTTTCAAGAAGCTAGCACAAACCGTGTTGATTTAGAGTTCGTACTGCATCTGTCAATATAGGAGAAAACAGAGTGAAACCTAAAAATTCAAACTGTTCCTGGAAACAAATGCTTCAATCTAGGAGAACTAAACTTGGGCATCCAAGTGGGATTGGTGTACTGATCATTACGTGAATGTATCATGAAGATTGGATGAAAAAATATATGTTGAGATTTCAGGAGACTCTAGTGTTTGGAAGTTTGGCAACCCCTTTCCATATAAGTGTTATTCACAGTCCCTGCATTAGGCTACATAAAGAGGAAACAAAACTTAGAGATAGAACGTAGAACTTCTGTATTGTGTCAAGTTTCAAGAAGCTAGCACAAACCGTGTTGATTTAGAGTTCGAACTGCATCTGTCAATATAGAAGAAAACAGAGTGAAACCTAAAAATTCAAACTGTTACTGCAAACGAATGCTTCAACCTAGAAGAACGAAACTTGGGCATCCAAGTTTGATTGGTGTATTGCTCATTACTTGAAAGTATCATGAAGGTCGGAAGAAAAAATATATGTTGAGATTACAGGAGACTGTAGTTTTTTGGCAACCTAACAACGCATTTTATTGAATGAGTTATTCGCCAGTCTCTGCTTAAGGCTACATCAAGAGGAAACAAACCTTAGAGATAGAACGTAGAACTACTGTATTGTGTCAAGTTTCATGAAGCTAGCACACACCATGTTGATTTAGAGTTTGAACTATATCTGTCAATATAGGAGAAAACAGAGTGAAACATAAAAATTCAAACTGTTCCTGGAAACGAATGCTTCAATCTAGGAGAACTAAACTTGGGAATCTAAGTGGGATTGGTGTACTGATCATTACGTGAATGTATCATGAAGATTGGATGAAAAAATATATGTTGAGATTTCAGGAGACTCTAGTGTTTGGAAGTTTGGCAACCCCTTTCCATGTAAGTGTTATTCACAGTCCCTGCATTAGGCTACATCAAGAGGAAACAAAACTTAGAGATAGAACGTAGAACTACTGTATTGTGTCAAGTTTCAAGAAGCTAGCACAAACCGTGTTGATTTAGAGTTCGACCTGCATCTGTCAATATAGGAGAAAACAGAGTGAAACCTAAAAATTCAAACTGTTACTGCAAACGAATGCTTCAACCTAGAAGAACGAAACTTGGGCATCCAAGTTTGATTGGTGTATTGCTCATTACTTGAAAGTATCATGAAGGTCGGAAGAAAAAATATATGTTGAGATTACAGGAGATTGTAGTTTTTTGGCAACCTAACAACGCATTTCATTGAATGAGTTATTCGCCAGTCTCTGCTTAAGGCTACATCAAGAGGAAACAAACCTTATAGATAGAACGTAGAACTACTGTATTGTGTCAAGTTTCAAGAAGCTTGCAGAAACCGTGTTTGATTTAGAGTTCGAACTGCATCTGTCAATATAGGAGAAAACAGAGTGAAACCTAAAAATTCAAACTGTTACTGCAAACGAGTGCTTCAACCTAGGAGAACAAAACTTGGGCTTCCAAGTTTGATTGGTGTACTGCTCTTTACTTGAAAGTATCATGAAGGTCGGAAGAAAAAATATATGTTGAGATTACAGGAGACTGTAGTTTTTTGGCAACCTAACAACGCCTTTCATTGAATGAGTTATTCACCAGTCTTTGTTTAAGGCTACATCAAGAGGAAACAAACCTTAGAGATAGAACATAGAACTAGTGTATTGTGTCAAGTTTCAAGAAGCTCGCACAAACCGTGTTGATTTAGAGTTCGAACTGCATCTGTCAATATAGGAGAAAAAAGAGTGAAATCTAAAAATTCAAACTGTTACTGCAAACGAATGCTTCAACCTAGAAGAACGAAACTTGGGCATCCAAGTTTGATTGGTGTATTGCTCATTACTTGAAAGTATCATGAAGGTCGGAAGAAAAAATATATGTTGAGATTACAGGAGACTGTAGTTTTTTATCAACCTAACAACGCATTTCATTGAATGAGTTATTCGCCAGGCTCTGCTTAAGGCTACATCAAGAGGAAACAAACCTTACAGATAGAACGTAGAACTACTGTATTGTGTCAAGTTTCAAGAAGCTAGCACAAACCGTGTTGATTTAGAGTTCGAACTGCATCTGTCAATATAGGAGAAAACAGAGTGAAACCTAAAAATTGAAACTGTTACTGCAAACGAATGCTTCAACCTAGGAGAACGAAACTTGGGCATCCAAGTTTGATTGGTGTACTGCTCATTACTTGAAAGTATCATGAAGGTCGGAAGAAAAAATATATGTTGAGATTACAGGAGACTGTAGTTTTTTGGCAGCCTAACAACGCCTTTCATTGAATGAGTTATTCTCCAGTCTCTGCTTAAGGCTACATCAAGGCGAAACAAACTTTAGAGATAGAACGTAGAACTACTGTATTGTGTCAAGTTTCAAGAAGCTAGCACAAACCGTGTTGATTTAGAGTTCGAACTGCATCTGTCAACATAGGAGAAAACAGATTGAAACCTAAACATTCAAAATGTTACTGCAAACAAATGCTTCCACCTAGAAGAACAAAACTAGGGCATCCAAGTTTGATTGGTGTACTGCTCATTACTTGAAAGTATCATGAAGGTCGGAAGAAAAAATATATGTTGAGATTACAGGAGACTGTAGTTTTTTGGCAACCTAACAACGCATTTCATTGAATGAGTTATTCGCCAGACTTTGCTGAAGGCTACATTAAGAGGAAACAAACCTTAGAGATAGATCGTAGAACTACTGTATTGTGTCAAGTTTCAAGAAGCTAGCACAAACCTTGTTGATTTAGAGTTCGAACTGCATCTGTCAATATAGGAGAAAAGAGAGTGAAACCTAAAAATTCAAACTGTTACTGCAAACGAATGCTTCAACCTAGAAGAACGAAACTAGGGCATCCAAGTTTGATTGGTGTACTGCTCATTACTTGAAAGTATCATGAACGTCGGAAAAAAAAATATATGTTGAGAATACAGGAGACTGTAGTTTTTTGGCAACCTAACAACGCATTTCATTGAATGAGTTATTCGCCAGACTTGGCTTAAGACTACATCAAGAGGAAACAATCCTTAGAGATAGAACGTAGAACTACTGTATTGTGTCAAGTTTCAAGAAGCTAGCACAAACCGTGTTGATTTAGAGTTCGAACTGCATCTGTCAATATAGGAGAAAACAGAGTGAAACCTAAAAATTTAAACTGTTACTGGAAACGAATGCTTCAATCTAGGAGAACTAAACTTGGGCATCCAAGTGGGATTGGTGTACTGATCATTACGTGAATGTATCATGAAGATTGGATGAAAACATATATGTTGAGATTTCAGGAGACTCTAGTGTTTGGAAGTTTGGCAACCCCTTTCCATATAAGTGTTATTCGCAGTCAATCCATTAGGCTACATCAAGAGGAAACAAAACTTAGAGATAGAACGTAGAACTACGGTATTGTGTCAAGTTTCAAGAAGTTAGCACAAACTGTGTTTGATTTAGAGTTCAAACTGCATCTGTCAATATAGGAGAAAACAGAGTGAAACCTAAAAATTCAAACTGTTACTGCAAATGAATGCTTCAACCTAGGAGAACGAAACTTGGGCATCCAAGTTTGATTGCTGTACTGCTCATTACTTGAAAGTATCATGAAGTTCGGAAGAAAAAATATATGTTGTGATTTCAGGAGACTGTAGTTTTTTGGCAGCCTAACAACGCCTTTCATTGAATGAGTTATTCTCCAGTCTCTGCTTAAGGCTACAACAAGAGGAAACAAACCTTAGAGATAGAACGTAGAACTACTTTTTTGTGTCAAGTTTCAAGAAGCTAGCACAAACCGTGTTTGATTTAGAGTTCGAACTGCATCTGTCAATATAGGAGAAAAGAGAGTGAAACCTAAAAATTCAAACTGTTACTGCAAACGAATGCTTCAACCTAGAAGAACGAAACTAGGGTATCCAAGTGTGTTTGGTGTACTGCTCATTACTTGAAAGTATCATGAAGGTCGGAAGAAAAAATATATGTTGAGATTACAGGAGACTGTAGTTTTTTGGCAACCTAACAACGCATTTCATTGAATGAGTTATTCGCAGACTTTGCTTAAGGCTACATTAAGAGGAAACAAACCTTAGAGATAGATCGTAGAACTACTGTATTGTGTCAAGTTTCAAGAAGCTAGCACAAACCGTGTTGATTTAGAGTTCGAACTGCATCTGTCAATATAGGAGAAAAGAGAGTGAAACCTAAAAATTCAAACTGTTATTGCAAACGAATGCTTCAACCTAGAAGAACGAAACTAGGGCATCCAAGTTTGATTGGTGTACTGCTCATTACTTTAAAGTATCATGAAGGTCGGATGAAAAAATATATGTTTAGATTACAGGAGACTGTAGTTTTTTGGCAACCTAACAACGCATTTCATTGAATGAATTATTCGCCAGTTTTGCTTAAGGCTACATCAAGACGAAACAAACCTTAGAGAAAGTACGTAGAACTACTGTATTGTGTCAAGTTTCAAGAAGCTACCACAAACCGTGTTGATTTAGAGTTCGAACTGCATCTGTCAATATAGGAGAAAACAGAGTGAAACCTAAAAATTCAAACTGTTCCTGGAAACGAATGCTTCAATCTAGGAGAACTAAACTTGGGCATCCAAGTGGGATTGGTGTACTGATCATTACGTGAATGTATCATGAAGATTGGATGAAAAAATATATGTTGAGATTTCAGGAGACTCTAGTGTTTGGTAGTTTGGCAAACCCTTTCCATATAAGTGTTATTCGCAGTCCCTGCATTAGGCTACATCAAGAGGAAACAAAACTTAGAACGTAGAACTACTGTATTGTGTCAAGTTTCAAGAAGCTAGCACAAACTGTGTTTGATTTAGAGTTCGAACTGCATCTGTCAATATAGGAGAAAACAAAGTGAAACCTAAAAATTCAAACTCTTACTGCAAACGAATGCTTCAAACTAGGAGAATGAAACTTGGGCATCCAAGTTTGATTGGTGTACTGCTCATTACATGAAAGTATCATGAAGGTCGGAAGAAAAAATATATGTTGTGATGTCAGGAGACGGTAGTTTTTTGGCAGCCTAACTACGCCTTTCATTGAATGAGTTATTCTCCAGTCTCTTCTTAAGGCTACATCAAGAGGAAACAAACCTTAGAGATAGAACGTAGAACTACTGTATTTTGTCAAGTTTCAACAAGCTAGCACAAACCGTGTTGATTTAGAGTTCGAACTGCATCTGTCAATATAGGAGAATACAGAGTGAAACCTAAAATTCAAAGTGTTCCTGGAAACGATTGCTTCAATCTAGAACTAAACTTGGGCATCCAAGTGGGATTGGTGTACTGATCATTACGTGAATGTATCATGAAGATTGGATGAAAAAATATATGTTGAGATTTCAGGAGACTCTAGTGTTTGGAAGTTTGGCAACCCCTTTCCATATAAGTGTTATTTGCAGTCCCTGCATTAGGCTACATCTAGAGGAAACAAAACTTAGAGATAGAACGTAGAAATACTGTATTGTGTCAAGTTTCAAGAAGCAAGCACAAACCGTGTTTGATTTAGAGTTTGAACTGCATCTGTCAATATAGGAGAAAACAGAGTGACACCTAAAAATTCAAACTGTTACTGTAAACGAATGCTTCAACCAGGTAGAACGAAACTTGGGCATCCAAGTTTGATTGGTGTACTGCTCATTACTTGAAAGTATCATGAAGGTCGGAAGAAAAAATATATGTTGTGATTTCAGGAGACTGTAGTTTTTTGGCAGCCTAACAACGCCTTTCATTGAGTGAGTTATTCACCAGTCTTTGTTTAAGGCTACATCAAGAGGAAACAAACCTTAGAGATAGAACATAGAACTACTGTATTGTGTCAAGTTTCAAGAAGCTCGCACAAACCGTGTTGATTTAGAGTTCGAACTGCATCTGTCAATATAGGACAAAACAGAGTGAAATCTAAAAACTCAAACTGTTACTGCAAACGAATGCTTCAACCTAGAAGAACAAAACTTGGGCATCCAAGTTTGATTGGTGTACTGCTCATTACTTGAAAGTATCATGAAGGTCGGAAGAAAAAATATATGTTGAGATTACAGGAGACTGTAGTTTTTTGGCAACCTAACAACGCATTTCATTGAATGAGTTATTCGCCAGTCTCTGCTTAAGGCTACATCAAGACGAAACAAACCTTAGAGATAGAACGTAGAACTACTGCATTGTGTCAAGTTTCAAGAAGCTAGCACACACCGTATTGATTTAGAGTTTGAACTACATCTGTCAATATAGGAGAAAACAGAGTGAAACCTAAAAATTCAAACTGTTCCTGGAAATGAATGCTTCAATCTAGGAGAACTAAACATGGGCATCCAAGTGGGATTTTTGTACTGATCATTACGTGAATGTATCATGAAGATTGGATGAAAAAATATATGTTGAGATTTCAGGAGAACCTAGTGTTTGGAAGTTTGGCAACCCCTTTCCATATAAGTGTTATTCGCAGTCCCTGCATTAGGCTACATCAAGAGGAAACAAAACTTAGAGATAGAACGTAGAACTACTGTATTGTGTCAAGTTTCAAGAAGCTAGCACAAACTGAGTTTGATTTAGAGTTCGAACTGCATCTGTCAATATAGGAGAAAACAGAGTGACACCTAAAAATTCAAACTGTTACTGCAAACGAATGCTTCAACCTAGGAGAACGAAACTTGGGCATATAAGTTTGATTGGTGTACTGCTTATTACTTGAAAGGATCATGAAGTTCGGAAGCAAAAATCTATGTTTTGATTTCATTAGACGGTAGTTTTTTGGCAGGGTACCAACGCCTTTCATTGAAGGAGTTATTCTCCAGTCTCTGCTTAAGGCTACATCAAGAGGAAACAAACCTTAGAAATAGAACGTAGAACTACTGTATTGTGTCAAGTTTCAAGAAGCTAGCACAAACCGTGTTGATTTAGAGTTCAAACTGCATCTGTCAATATAGGAGAAAACAGAGTGAAACCTAAATATTCAAACTGTTACTGCAAACGAATGCTTCAACCTAGAAGAACGAAACTAGGGCATCCAAGTTTGATTGGTGTACTGCTCATTACTTGAAAGTATCATGAAGTTCGGAAGAAAAAATATATGTTGTGATTTCAGGAGACTGTAGTTTTTTGGCAGCCTAAAAACGCATTTCATTGAATGAGTTATTCTCCAGTCTCTGCTTAAGGCTACATCAAGAGGAAACAAACCTTAGAGATAGAACGTAGAACTTCTGTATTGTGTCAAGTTTCAAAAAGCTAGCACAAACTGTGTTGATTTAGAGTTCGAACTGCATCTGTCAATATAGGAGAAAACAGAGTGAAACCTAAATATTCAAACTGTTACTGCAAACGAATGCTTCAACCTAGAAGAACGAAACTAGGGCATTGAAGTTTGATTGGTGTACTGCTCATTACTTGAAAGTATCATGAAGGTTGGAAGAAAAAATATATGTTGTGATTTCAGGAGACTGTAGTTTTTTGGCAGCCTAACAACGCCTTTCATTGAATGATTTATCCTCAGTCTCTGCTTAAGGCTACATCAAGAGGAAACAAACCTTAGAGATAGAACGTAGAACTACTGTATTGTGTCAAGTTTCAAGAAGCTAGCACAAACCGTGTTGATTTAGAGTTCGTACTGCATCTGTCAATATAGGAGAAAACAGAGTGAAACCTAAAAATTCAAACTGTTCCTGGAAACAAATGCTTCAATCTAGGAGAACTAAACTTGCCCATCCAAGTGGGATTGGTGTACTGATCATTACCTGAATGTATCCTGAAGATTCGATGAAAAAAAATATGTTGAGATTTCAGGAGACTCTAGTGTTTGGAAGTTTGGCAACCCATTTCCATATAAGTGTTATTCACAGTCCCTGCATTAGGCTACATCAAGAAGAAACAAAACTTAGAGATAGAACGTAGAACTACTGTATTGTGTCAAGTTTCAAGAAGCTAGCACAAACTGTGTTTGATTTAGAGTTCGAACTGCATCTGTCAATATAGGACAAAACAGAGTTACACCTAAAAATTCAAACTGTTACTGCAAACGAATGCTTCAACCTAGGAGAACGAAACTTGGGCATCCATGTTTGATTGGTGTACTGCTCATTACTTGAAAGTATCATGAAGGTCAGAAGAAAAAATATATGTTGAGATTACAGGAGACTGTAGTTTTTTGGCAACCTAACAACGCCTTTCATTGAATGAGTTATTCGCCAGTCTCTGCTTAAGGCTACATCAAGAGGAAACAAACCTTAGAGATAGAACGTAGAACTACTGTATTGTGTCAAGTTTCAAGAAGCTAGCACAAAACGTGTTCATTTAGAGTTCGAACTGCATCTGTCATTATAGGAGAAAACAGAGTGAAACCTAAAAATTCAAACTGTTACTGCAAACGAATGCTTCAACCTAGAAGAACAAAACTTGGGCATCCAAGTTTGATTGGTGTACTGCTCATTACTTGAAAGTATCATGAAGGTCGGAAGAAAAAATATATGTTGAGATTACAGGAGACTGTAGTTTTTTGGCAACCTAACAACGCATTTCATTGAATGAGTTATTCGCCAGTCTCTGCTTAAGGCTACATCAAGACGAAACAAACCTTAGAGATAGAACGTAGAACTACTGTATTGTGTCAAGTTTCAAGAAGCTAGCACACACCGTGTTGATTTAGAGTTTGAACTACATCTGTCAATATAGGAGAAAACAGAGTGAAACCTAAAAATTCAAACTGTTCCTGGAAATGAATGCTTCAATCTAGGAGAACTAAACATGGGCATCCAAGTGGGATTTTTGTACTGATCATTACGTGAATGTATCATGAAAATTGGATGAAAAAATATATGTTGAGATTTCAGGAGACCCTAGTGTTTGGAAGTTTGGCAACCCCTTTCCATATAAGTGTTATTCGCAGTCCCTGCATTAGGCTACATCAAGAGGAAACAAAACTTAGAGATAGAACGTAGAACTACTGTATTGTGTCAAGTTTCAAGAAGCTAGCGCAAACTGAGTTTGATTTAGAGTTCGAACTGCATCTGTCAATATAGGAGAAAACAGAGTGACACCTAAAAATTCAAACTGTTACTGCAAACGAATGCTTCAACCTAGGAGAACGAAACTTGGGCATCAAAGTTTGATTGGTGTACTGCTTATTACTTGAAAGGATCATGAAGTTCGGAAGCAAAAATCTATGTTTTGATTTCATTAGACGGTAGTTTTTTGGCAGGGTACCAACGCCTTTCATTGAAGGAGTTATTCTCCAGTCTCTGCTTAAGGCTAAATCAAGAGGAAACAAACCTTAGAAATAGAACGTAGAACTACTGTATTGTGTCAAGTTTCAAGAAGCTAGCACAAACCGTGTTGATTTAGAGTTCGTACTGCATCTGTCAATATAGGAGAAAACAGAGTGAAACCTAAAAATTCAAACTGTTCCTGGAAACAAATGCTTCAATCTAGGAGAACTAAACTTGCGCATCCAAGTGGGATTGGTGTACTGATCATTACCTGAATGTATCCTGAAGATTCGATGAAAAAAAATATGTTGAGATTTCAGGAGACTCTAGTGTTTGGAAGTTTGGCAACCCATTTCCATATAAGTGTTATTCACAGTCCCTGCATTAGGCTACATCAAGAAGAAACAAAACTTAGAGATAGAACGTAGAACTACTGTATTGTGTCAAGTTTCAAGAAGCTAGCACAAACTGTGTTTGATTTAGAGTTCGAACTGCATCTGTAAATATAGGACAAAACAGAGTTACACCTAAAAAATCAAACTGTTACTGCAAACGAATGCTTCAACCTAGGAGAACGAAACTTGGGCATCCAAGTTTGATTGGTGTACTGCTCATTACTTGAAAGTATCATGAAGGTCAGAAGAAAAAATATATGTTGAGATTACAGGAGACAGTAGTTTTTTGGCAACCTAACAACGCCTTTCATTGAATGAGTTATTCGCCAGTCTCTGCTTAAGGCTACATCAAGAGGAAACAAACCTTAGAGATAGAACGTAGAACTACTGTATTGTGTCAAGTTTCAAGAAGCTAGCACAAAACGTGTTGATTTAGAGTTCGAACTGCATCTGTCATTATAGGAGAAAACAGAGTGAAACCTAAAAATTCAAACTGTTACTGCAAATGAATGCTTCAACCTAGGAGAACGAAACTTGGGCATCCAAGTTTGATTGGTGTACTGCTTATTACTCGAAAGTATCATGAAGTTCGGAAGCAAAAATATATGTTTTGATTTCAGGAGATGGTAGTTTGTTGGCAGGGTACCAACGCCTTTCATTGAAGGAGTTATTCTCCAGTCTCTGCTTAAGTCTACATCAAGAGGAAACAAAGCTTAGAGATAGAACGTAGAACTACTGTATTGTGTCAAGTTTCAAGAAGCTAGCACAAACCGTGTTGATTTAGAGTTCGAACTGCATCTGTCAATATAGGAGAAAACAGAGTGAAACCTAAATATTCAAACTGTTACTGCAAACGAATGCTTCAACCTAGAAGAACGAAACTAGGGCATCCAAGTTTGATTGGTGTACTGCTCATTACTTGAAAGTATCATGAAGGTCGGAAGAAAAAATATATGTTGTGATTTCAGGAGACTGTAGTTTTTTGGCAGCCTAACAACGCCTTTCATTGAATGAGTTTTTCTCCAGTCTCTGCTTAAGGCTACATCAAGAGGAATCAAACCTTAGAGATAGAACGTAGAACTAGTGTATTGTGTCAAGTTTCAAGAAGCTAGCACAAACCGTGTTGATTTAGAGTTCGTACTGCATCTGTCAATATAGGAGAAAACAGAGTGAAACCTAAAAATTCAAACTGTTCCTGGAAACAAATGCTTCAATCTAGGAGAACTAAACTTGGGCATCCAAGTGGGATTGGTGTACTGATCATTACGTGAATGTATCATGAAGATTGGATGAAAAAATATATGTTGAGATTTCAGGAGACTCTAGTGTTTGGAAGTTTGGCAACCCCTTTCCATATAAGTGTTATTCACAGTCCCTGCATTAGGCTACATAAAGAGGAAACAAAACTTAGAGATAGAACGTAGAACTTCTGTATTGTGTCAAGTTTCAAGAAGCTAGCACAAACCGTGTTGATTTAGAGTTCGAACTGCATCTGTCAATATAGAAGAAAACAGAGTGAAACCTAAAAATTCAAACTGTTACTGCAAACGAATGCTTCAACCTAGAAGAACGAAACTTGGGCATCCAAGTTTGATTGGTGTATTGCTCATTACTTGAAAGTATCATGAAGGTCGGAAGAAAAAATATATGTTGAGATTACAGGAGACTGTAGTTTTTTGGCAACCTAACAACGCATTTTATTGAATGAGTTATTCGCCAGTCTCTGCTTAAGGCTACATCAAGAGGAAACAAACCTTAGAGATAGAACGTAGAACTACTGTATTGTGTCAAGTTTCATGAAGCTAGCACACACCATGTTGATTTAGAGTTTGAACTATATCTGTCAATATAGGAGAAAACAGAGTGAAACATAAAAATTCAAACTGTTCCTGGAAACGAATGCTTCAATCTAGGAGAACTAAACTTGGGAATCTAAGTGGGATTGGTGTACTGATCATTACGTGAATGTATCATGAAGATTGGATGAAAAAATATATGTTGAGATTTCAGGAGACTCTAGTGTTTGGAAGTTTGGCAACCCCTTTCCATGTAAGTGTTATTCACAGTCCCTGCATTAGGCTACATCAAGAGGAAACAAAACTTAGAGATAGAACGTAGAACTACTGTATTGTGTCAAGTTTCAAGAAGCTAGCACAAACCGTGTTGATTTAGAGTTCGACCTGCATCTGTCAATATAGGAGAAAACAGAGTGAAACCTAAAAATTCAAACTGTTACTGCAAACGAATGCTTCAACCTAGAAGAACGAAACTTGGGCATCCAAGTTTGATTGGTGTATTGCTCATTACTTGAAAGTATCATGAAGGTCGGAAGAAAAAATATATGTTGAGATTACAGGAGATTGTAGTTTTTTGGCAACCTAACAACGCATTTCATTGAATGAGTTATTCGCCAGTCTCTGCTTAAGGCTACATCAAGAGGAAACAAACCTTATAGATAGAACGTAGAACTACTGTATTGTGTCAAGTTTCAAGAAGCTTGCAGAAACCGTGTTTGATTTAGAGTTCGAACTGCATCTGTCAATATAGGAGAAAACAGAGTGAAACCTAAAAATTCAAACTGTTACTGCAAACGAGTGCTTCAACCTAGGAGAACAAAACTTGGGCTTCCAAGTTTGATTGGTGTACTGCTCTTTACTTGAAAGTATCATGAAGGTCGGAAGAAAAAATATATGTTGAGATTACAGGAGACTGTAGTTTTTTGGCAACCTAACAACGCCTTTCATTGAATGAGTTATTCACCAGTCTTTGTTTAAGGCTACATCAAGAGGAAACAAACCTTAGAGATAGAACATAGAACTAGTGTATTGTGTCAAGTTTCAAGAAGCTCGCACAAACCGTGTTGATTTAGAGTTCGAACTGCATCTGTCAATATAGGAGAAAAAAGAGTGAAATCTAAAAATTCAAACTGTTACTGCAAACGAATGCTTCAACCTAGAAGAACGAAACTTGGGCATCCAAGTTTGATTGGTGTATTGCTCATTACTTGAAAGTATCATGAAGGTCGGAAGAAAAAATATATGTTGAGATTACAGGTGACTGTAGTTTTTTATCAACCTAATAACGCATTTCATTGAATGAGTTATTCGCCAGGCTCTGCTTAAGGCTACATCAAGAGGAAACAAACCTTACAGATAGAACGTAGAACTACTGTATTGTGTCAAGTTTCAAGAAGCTAGCACAAACCGTGTTGATTTAGAGTTCGAACTGCATCTGTCAATATAGGAGAAAACAGAGTGAAACCTAAAAATTCAAACTGTTACTGCAAACGAATGCTTCAACCTAGAAGAACGAAACTTGGGCATCCAAGTTTGATTGGTGTACTGCTCATTACTTGAAAGTATCATGAAGGTCGGAAGAAAAAATATATGTTGAGATTACAGGAGACTGTAGTTTTTTGGCAACCTAACAACGCATTTCATTCAATGAGTTATTCGTCAGTCTCTGCTTAAGGCTACATGAAGACGAAACAAACCTTAGAGATAGATCGTAGAACTACTGTATTGTGTCAAGTTTCAAGAAGCTAGCACACACCGTGTTGATTTAGAGTTCGAACTACATCTGTCAATATAGGAGAAAACAGAGTGAAACCTAAAAATTCAAACAGTTCCTGGAAATGAATGCTTCAATTTGGAGAACTAAACATGGGCATCCAAGTGGGATTGGTGTACTGATCATTACGTGAATGTATCATGAAGATTGGATGAAAAAATATATGTTGAGATTTCAGGAGACTCTAGTGTTTGGAAGTTTGGCAACCCCTTTCCATATAAGTGTTATTTGCAGTCCCTGCATTAGGCTACATCAAGAGGAAACAAAACTTAGAGATAGAACGAAGAACTACTGTATTGTGTCAAGTTTCAAGAAGCTAGCACAAACTGTGTTTGATTTAGAGTTCGAACTGCATCTGTCAATATAGGAGAAAACAGAGTGAAACCTAAAAATTCAAACTGTTAATGCAAAGGAATGCTTCAACCTAGGAGAACAAAACTTGGGCATCCAAGTTTTATTGGTGTACTGCTTATTACTTGAAAGTATCATGAAGGTCGGAAGCAAAAATATCTGTTGTGATTTCAGGAGACTGTAGTTTTTTTGGCAGCCTAACAACGCCTTTCATTGAAGGAGTTATTCTCCAGTCTCTGCTTAAGGCTACATCAAGACGAAACAAACCTTAGAGATAGAACGTAGAACTACTGTATTGTGTCAAGTTTCAAGAAGCTAGCACAAACTGTGTTGATTTAGAGTTTGAACTGCATCTGTCAATATAGGAGAAAACAGAGTGAAACCTAAATATTCAAACTGTTACTGCAAACGAATGCTTCCACCTAGAAGAACAAAACTAGGGCATTGAAGTTTGATTGGTGTACTGCTCATTACTTGAAAGTATCATGAAGGTCGGAAGAAAAAATATACGTTGTGATTTCAGGAGACTGTAGTTTTTTGGCAGCCTAACAACGCCTTTCATTGAATGAGTTATTCTCCAGTCTCTGCTTAAGGCTACATCAAGAGGAAACAAACCTTAGAGATAGAACGTAGAATTACTGTATTGTGTCAAGTTTCAAGAAGCTAGCACAAACCGTGTTGATTTAGAGTTCATACTGCATCTGTCAATATAGGAGAAAACAGAGTGAAACCTAAAAATTCAAACTGTTCCTGGAAACAAATGCTTCAATCTAGGAGAACTAAACTTGGGAATCCAAGTGGGATTGGTGTACTGATCATTACATAAATGTATCCTGAAAATTCGATGAAAAAATATATGTTGAGATTTCAGGAGACTCTAGTGTTTGGAAGTTTGGCAACCCCTATCCATATAAGTGTTATTCACAGTCCCTGCATTAGGCTACATCAAGAAGAAACAAAATTTAGAGATAGAACGTAGAACTACTGTAGTGTGTCAAGTTTCAAGAAGCTAGCACAAACTGTGTTTGATTTAGAGTTCGAACTGCATCTGTCAATATAAGACAAAACAGAGTGACACCTAAAAATTCAAACTGTTACTGCAAACGAATGCTTCAACCTAGGAGAACGAAACTAGGGCATCCAAGTTTGATTGGTTTACTGCTCATTACTTGAAAGTATCATGAAGGTCGGAAGAAAAAATATATGTTGAGATTACAGGAGACTGTAGATTTTTGGCAACCTAACAACGCATTTCATTGAATGAGTTATTCGCCAGTCTTTGCTTAATGCTACATCAAGAGGAAACAAAACTTAGAGATAGAAAGTAGAACTACTGTATTGTGTCAAGTTTCAAGAAGCTAGCACAAACCCTGTTGATTTACAGTTTGAACTACATCTGTCAATATAAGGGAAAACAGAGTGAAACCTAAAAATTCAAACTCTTCCTGGAAATGAATGCTTCAATCTAGCCGAACTAAACATGGGCATCCAAGTGGGATTGGTGTACTGATCATTACGTGAATGTATCATGAAGATTGGATGAAAAAATATATGTTGAGATTTCAGGAGACTCTAGTGTTTGGAAGTTTTTTCAACCCCTTTCCATATAAGTGTTATTCGCAGTCCCTGCATTAGGCTACATCAAGAGGAAACAAAACTTAGAGATAGAACGTAGAACTACTGTATTGTGTCAAGTTTCAAGAAGCTAGCACAAACTGTGTTTGATTTAGAGTTCGAACTGCATCTGTCAATATAGGAGAAAACAGAGTGAAACCTAAAAATTCAAACTGTTACTGCAAACGAATGCTTCAACCTAGGAGAACGAAACTTGGGCATCCAAGTTTGATTGGTGTACTGCTCATTACTTGAAAGTATCATGAAGTTCGGAAGCAAAAATATATGTTGTGATTTCAGGAGACGGTAGTTTTTTGGCAGGGTAACAACGCCTTTCATTGAAGGAGTTATTCTCCAGTCTCTGCTTAAGGCTACATCAAGAGGAAAAAAACCTTAGAGATAGAACGTAGAACTACTGTATTGTGTCAAGTTTCAAGAAGCTAGCACAAACCGTGTTGATTTAGAGTTCGTACTGCATCTGTCAATATAGGAGAAAACAGAGTGAAACCTAAAAATTCAAACTGTTCCTGGAAACGAATGCTTCAATCTAGGAGAACTAAACTTGGGAATCCAAGTGGGATTGGTGTACTGATCATTACGTGAATGTATCATGAAGATTGGATGAAAAAATATATGTTGAGATTTCAGGAGACTCTAGTGTTTGGAAGTTTGGCAACCCCTTTCCATATAAGTGTTTTTCGCAGTCCCTGCATTAGGCTACATCAAGAGGAAACAAAACTTAGAGATAGAACGTAGAACTACTGTATTGTGTCAAGTTTCAAGAAGCTAGCACAAACTGTGTTTGATTTAGAGTTCGAACTGCATCCGTCAATATAGGAGAAAACAAAATGAAACCTAAAAATTCAAACTGTTACTGCAAACGAATGCTTCAACCTAGGAGAACGAAACTTGGGCATCCAAGTTTGATTGGTGTACTGCTCATTACTTGAAAGTATCATGAAGGTCGGAAGAAAAAATATATGTTGTGATTTCAGGAGACTGTAGTTTTTTGGCAGCCTAACAACGCCTTTCATTGAATGAGTTATTCGCCAGTCTCTGCTTAAGGCTACATCAAGAGGAAACAAACCTTAGAGACAGAACGTAGAACTACTGTATTTTGTCAAGTTTCAAGAAGCTACCACAAATCGTGTTGATTTAGAGATCGAACTGCATCTGTCAATATAGGAGAAAACAGAGTGAAACCTAAAAATTCAAACTGTTCCTGGAAACGAATGCTTCAATCTAGGAGAATGAAACTTGGGCATCCAAGTGGGATTGGTGTACTGATCATTACGTGAATGTATCGTGAAGATTGGATGAAAAAATATATGTTGAGATTTCAGGAGACTCTAGTGTTTGGAAGTTTGGCAACCCCTTTCCATATAAGTGTTTTTCGCAGTCCCTGCATTAGGCTACATCAAGAGGAAACAAAACCTTGAGATAGAACGTAGAACTACTGTATTGTGTCAAGTTTCAAGAAGCTAGCACAAACTGTGTTTGATTTAGAGTTCGAACTGCATCCGTCAATATAGGAGAAAACAAAGTGAAACCTAAAAATTCAAACTGTTACTGCAAACGAATGCTTCAACCTAGGAGAACGAAACTTGGGCATCCAAGTTTGATTGGTGTACTGCTCATTACTTGAAAGTATCATGAAGGTCGGAAGAAAAAATGTATGTGGTGATTTCAGGAGACTGTAATTTTTTGGCAACCTAACAACGCATTTCATTGAATGAGTTATTCGCCAGTCTCTGCTTAAGGCTACAACAAGAGGAAACAAACCTTAGAGACAGAACGTAGAACTACTGTATTTTGTCAAGTTTCAAGAAGCTACCACAAATCGTGTTGATTTAGAGTTCGAACTGCATCTGTCAATATAGGAGAAAACAGAGTGAAACCTAAAAATTCAAACTGTTCCTGGAAACGAATGCTTCAATCTAGGAGAACGAAACTTGGGCATCCAAGTGGGATTGGTGTACTGATCATTACTTGAATGTATCATGAAGATTGGATGAAAAAATATATGTTGAGATTTCAGGAGACTCTAGTGTTTGGAATTTTGGCAACCCCTTTCCATATAAGTGTTATTCGCAGTCCCTGCATTAGGCTACATCAAGAGGAAACAAAACTTCGAGATAGAAAATAGAACTACTGTATTGTGTCAAGTTTCAAGAAGCTAGCACAAACTGTGTTTGATTTAGAGTTCGAACTGCATCTGTCAATATAGGACAAAACAGAGTGACACCTAAATATTCAAACTGTTACTGCAAACGAATGCTTCAACCTAGGAGAACAAAACTTGGGCTTCCAAGATTGATTCGTGTACTGCTCATTACTGGAAAGTATCATGAAAGTCGGAAGAAAAAATATATGTTGAGATTACAGGAGACTGTAGTTTTTTGGCAACCTAACAACGCCTTTCATTGAATGAGTTATTCACCAGTCTTTGTTTAAGGCTACATCAAGAGGAAACAAACCTTAGAGATAGAACATAGAACTAGTGTATTGTGTCAAGTTTCAAGAAGCTCGCACAAACCGTGTTGATTTAGAGTTCGAACTGCATCTGTCAATATAGGAGAAAACAGAGTGAAATCTAAAAATTCAAACTGTTACTGCAAACGAATGCTTCAACCTAGAAGAACGAAACTTGGGCATCCAAGTTTGATTGGTGTACTGCTCATTACTTGAAAGTATCATGAATGTTGGAAGAAAAAATATATGTTGTGATTTCAAGAGACTGTAGTTTTTTTGGCAGCCTAACAACGCCTTTCATTGAATGAGTTATTCTCCAGTCTCTGCATTAGGCTACATCAAGAGGAAACAAACCTTAGAGATAGAACGTAGAACTACTGTATTGTGTCAAGTTTCAAGAAGCTAGCACAAACCGTGTTGATTTAGAATTCGAACTGCATCTGTCAATATAGGAGAAAACAGAGTGAAACCTAAAAATTCAAACTGTTCCTGGAAACGAATGCTTCAATCTAGGAGAACTAAACTTGGGAATCCAAGTGGGTATGGTGTACTGATCATTACGTGAATGTATCATGAAGATTGGATGAAAAAATGTATGTTGAAATTTCAGGAGACTCTAGTGTTTGGAAGTTTGGCAACCCCTTCCCATGTAAGTGTTATTCGCAGTCCCTGCATTAGGCTACATCAAGAGGAAACAAAACTTAGAGATAGAAAATAGAACTACTGTATTGTGTCAAGTTTCAAGAAGCTAGCAGAAACCGTGTTTGATTTAGAGTTCGAACTGCATCTGTCAATATAGGAGAAAACAGAGTGAAACCTAAAAATTCAAACTGTTACTGCAAACGAATGCTTCAACCTAGAAGCACAAAACTAGGGCATCCAAGTTTGATTGGTGTACTGCTCATTACTTGAAAGTATCATGAAGGTCGGAAGAAAAAATATATGTTGAGATTACAGGAGACTGTAGTTTTTTGGCAACCTAACAACGCATTTCATTGAATGAGTTATTCGCCAGTCTCTGCTTAAGGCTACATCAAGACGAAAGAAACCTTAGAGATAGAACGTAGAACTACTGTATTGTGTCAAGTTTCAAGAAGCTAGCACAAACCGTGTTGATTTAGAATTCGAACTGCATCTGTCAATATAGGAGAAAACAGAGTGAAACCTAAAAATTCAAACTGTTCCTGGAAACGAATGCTTCAATCTAGGAGAACTAAACTTGGGCATCCAAGTGGGATTGGTGTACTGATCATTATGGGAATGTATCATGAAGATTGGATGAAAAAATGTATGTCGAAATTTCAGGAGACTCTAGTGTTTGGAAGTTTGGCAACCCCTTTCCATATAAGTGTTATTCGCAGTCCCTGCATTAGGCTACATCAAGAGGAAACAAAACTTAGAGATAGAACGTAGAACTACTGTATTGTGTCAAGTTTCAAGAAGCTAGCACAAACTGTGTTTGATTTAGAGTTCGAACTGCATCTGTCAATATAGGAGAAAACAGAGTGAAACCTAAAAATTCAAACTGTTACTGCAAACGAATGCTTCAACCTAGGAGAACAAAACTTGGGCTTCCAAGTTTGATTGGTGTACTGCTTATTACTTGAAAGTATCATGAAGGTCGGAAGCAAAAATATATGTTTTGATTTCAGGAGACGGTAGTTGTTTAGCAGGGTACCAACGCCTTTCATTGAAAAAGTTATTCTCCAGTCTCTGCTTAAGGCTACTTCAAGAGGAAACAAACCTTAGAGATAGAATGTAGAACTACTGTATTGTGTCAAGTTTCAAGAAGCTAGCACAAACCGTGTTGATTTAGAGTTCGAACTGCATCTGTCAATATAGGAGAAAACAGAGTGAAACCTAAATATTCAAACTGTTACTGCAAACGAATGCTTCAACCTAGAAGAACGAAACTAGGGCATCCAAGTTTGATTGGTGTACTTCTCATTACTTGAAAGTATCATGAAGGTCGGAAGATAAAATATATGTTGTGATTTCAGGAGACTGTAGTTTTTTGGAAGCCTAACAATGCCTTTCATTGAATGAGTTATTCTCCAGTCTCTGCTTAAGGCTACATCAAGAGGAAACAAACATTATAGATAGAACGTAGAACTCCTGTATTGTGTCAAGTTTCAAGAAGCTAGCACAAACCGTGTTGATTTAGAGTTCGTACTGCATCTGTCAATATAGGAGAAAACAGAGTGAAACCTAAAAATTCAAACTGTTCCTGGGAACAAATGCTTCAATCTAGGAGAACTAAACTTGGGCATCCAAGTGGGATTGGTGTACTGATCATTACGTGAATATATCCTGAAGATTCGATGAAAAAATATATGTTGAGATTTCAGGAGACTCTAGTGTTTGGAAGTTTGGCAACCTCTTTCCATATAAGTGTTATTCACAGTCCCTGCATTAGGCTATATCAAGAAGAAACAAACCTTAGAGATAGAACGTAGAACTACTGTATTGTGTCAAGTTTCAAGAAGCTAGCACAAACTGTGTTTGATTTAGAGTTCGAACTGCATCTGTCAATATAGGACAAAACAGAGTGACACCTAAATATTCAAACTGTTACTGCAAACGAATGCTTCAACCTAGGAAGAACGAAACTTGGGCATCCAAGTTTGATTGGTGTACTGCTCATTACTTGAAAGTATCATGAATGTTGGAAGAAAAAATATATGTTGTGATTTCAGGAGACTGTAGTTTTTTTCAGCCTAACAATGCCTTTCATTGAATGAGATATTCTTCAGTCTCTGCTTAAGGCTACATCAAGAGGAAACAAACATTATAGATAGAACGTAGAACTCCTGTATTGTGTCAAGTTTCAAGAAGCTCGCACAAACCGTGTTGATTTAGAGTTCGAACTGCATCTGTCAATATAGGAGAAAACAGAGTGAAATCTAAAAATTCAAACTGTTACTGCAAACGAATGCTTCAACCTAGAAGAACGAAACTTGGGCATCCAAGTTTGATTGGTGTACTGCTCATTACTTGAAAGTATCATGAAGGTCGGAAGAAAAAATATATGTTGAGATTACAGGAGACTGTAGTTTTTTATCTACCTAACAACGCATTTCATTGAATGAGTTATTCGCCAGTCTCTGCTTAAGGCTACATCAAGAGGAAACAAACCTTAGAGATAGAACGTAGAACTACTGTATTGTGTCAAGTTTCAAGAAGCTAGCACAAACCGTGTTGATTTAGAGTTCGAACTGCATCTGTCAATATAGGAGAAAACAGAGTGAAACCTAAAAATTCAAACTGTTACTGCAAACGAATGCTTCCACCTAGAAGAACGAAACTAGGGCATTGAAGTTTGATTGGTGTACTGCTCATTACTTGAAAGTATCATGAAGGTCGGAAGAAAAAATATACGTTGTTATTTCAGGAGACTGTAGTTTTTGGCAGCCTAACAACGCCTTTCATTGAATGAGTTATTCTCCAGTCTCTGCTTAAGGCTACATCAAGAGGAAACAAACCTTAGAGATAGAACGTAGAACTACTGTATTGTGTCAAGTTTCAAGAAGCTAGCACAAACCGTGTTGATTTAGAGTTCGAACTGCATCTGTCAATATAGGAGAAAACAGAGTGAAACCTAAATATTCAAACTGTTACTGCAAACGAATGCTTCAACCTAGAAGAACGAAACTCGGGCATCCAAGTTTGATTGGTGTACTGCTCATTACTTGAAAGTATCATGAAGGTCGGAAGAAAAAATATATGTTGTGATTTCAGGAGACTGTAGTTGTTTGGCAGCCTAACAACGCCTTTCATTGAATGAGTTATTCTCCAGTCTCTGATTAAGGCTACATCCAGAGGAAACAAAACTTAGAGATAGAACGTAGAACTACTGTATTGTGTCAAGTTTCAAGAAGCTAGCACAAACTGTGTTTGATTTAGAGTTCGAACTGCATCCGTCAATATAGGAGAAAACAAAGTGAAACCTAAAAATTCAAACTGTTACTGCAAACGAATGCTTCAACCTAAGAGAACGAAACTTGGGCATCCAAGTTTGATTGGTGTACTGCTCATTACTTGAAAGTATCATGAAGGTCGGAAGAAAAAATATATGTTGTGATTTCAGGAGACTGTAGTTTTTTGGCAAACTAAAAACGCATTTCATTGAATGAGTTATTCGCCAGTCTCTGCTTAAGGCTACATCAAGAGGAAACAAACCTTAGAGACAGAACGTAGAACTACTGTGTTTTGTCAAGTTTCAAGAAGCTACCACAAATCGTGTTGATTTAGAGTTCGAACTGCATCTGTCAATATAGGAGAAAACAGAGTGAAACCTAAAAATTCAAACTGTTCCTGGAAACGAATGCTTCAATCTAGGAGAACGAAACTTGGGCATCCAAGTGGGATTGGTGTACTGATCATTACTTGAATGTATCATGAAGATTGGATGAAAAAATATATGTTGAGATTTCAGGAGACTCTAGTGTTTGGAAGTTTGGCAACCCCTTTCCATATAAGTGTTATTCGCAGTCCCTGCATTAGGCTACATCAAGAAGAAACAAAACTTAGAGATAGAAAATAGAACTACTGTATTGTGTCAAGTTTTAAGAAGCTAGCAGAAACCGTGTTTGATTTAGAGTTCGAACTGCATCTGTCAATATAGGAGAAAACAGAGTGAAACCTAAAAATTCAAACTGTTACTGCAAACGAATGCTTCAACCTAGAAGAACAAAACTAGGGCATCCAAGTTTGATTGGTGTACTGCTCATTACTTGAAAGTATCATGAAGGTCGGAAGAAAAAATATATGTTGAGATTACAGGAGACTGTAGTTTTTTGGCAACCTAACAACGCATTTCATTGAGTGAGTTATTCGCCAGTCTCTGCTTAAGGCTACATCAAGACGAAACAAACCTTAGAGATAGAACGTAGAACTACTGTATTGTGTCAAGTTTCAAGAAGCTAGCACAAACCGTGTTGATTTAGAATTCGAACTGCATCTGTCAATATAGGAGAAAACAGAGTGAAACCTAAAAATTCAAACTGTTCCTGGAAACGAATGCTTCAATCTAGGAGAACTAAACTTGGGCATCCAAGTGGGATTGGTGTACTGATCATTACGTGAATGTATCATGAAGATTGGATGAAAAAATGTATGTTGAAATTTCAGGAGACTCTAGTGTTTGGAAGTTTGGCAACCCCTTTCCATATAAGTGTTATTCGCAGTCCCTGCATTAGGCTACATCAAGAGGAAACAAAACTTAGAGATAGAACGTAGAACTACTGTATTGTGTCAAGTTTCAAGAAGCTAGCACAAACTGTGTTTTATATAGATTTCGAACTGCATCTGTCAATATAGGAGAAAACAGAGTGAAACCTAAAAAATTCAAACTGTTACTGCAAACGAATGCTTCAACCTAGGAGAACAAAACTTGGGCATCCAAGTTTGATTGGTGTACTGCTTATTACTTGAAAATATCATGAAGGTCGGAAGCAAAAATATATGTTTTGATTTCAGGAGACGGAAGTTTTTAGCAGGGTACCAACGCCTTTCATTGAAAAAGTTATTCTCCAGTCTCTGCTTAAGGCTACATCAAGAGGGAACAAACCTTAGAGATAGAACGTAGAACTACTGTATTGTGTCAAGTTTCAAGAAGCTAGCACAAACCGTGTTGATTTAGAGTTCGAACTGCATCTGTCAATATAGGAGAAAACAGAGTGAAACCTAAATATTCAAACTGTTACTGCAAACGAATGCTTCAACCTAGAAGAACGAAACTAGGGCATCCAAGTTTGATTGGTGTACTGCTCATTACTTGAAAGTATCATGAAGGTCGGAAGATAAAATATATGTTGTGATTTCAGGAGACTGTAGTTTTTTGGCAGCCGAACAATGCCTTTCATTGAATGAGTTATTCTCCAGTCTCTGCTTAAGGCTACATCAAGAGGAAACAAACCTTAGAGATAGAACGTAGAACTACTGTATTGTGTCAAGTTTCAAGAAGCTAGCACAAACCGTGTTGATTTAGAGTTCGTACTGCATCTGTCAATATAGGAGAAAACAGAGTGAAACCTAAAAATTCAAACTGTTCCTGGGAACAAATGCTTCAATCTAGGAGAACTAAACTTGGGCATCCAAGTGGGATTGGTGTACTGATCATTACGTGAATGTATCCTGAAGATTCGATGAAAAAATATATGTGGAGATTTCAGGAGACTCTAGTGTTTGGAAGTTTGGCAACCCCTTTCCATATAAGTGTTATTCACAGTCCCTGCATTAGGCTATATCAAGAAGAAACAAAACTTTGAGATAGAACGTAGAACTACTGTATTGTGTCAAGTTTCAAGAAGCTAGCACAAACTGTGTTTGATTTAGAGTTCGAACTGCATCTGTCAATATAGGACAAAACAGAGTGACACCTAAATATTCAAACTGTTACTGCAAACGAATGCTTCAACCTAGGAGAACGAAACTAGGGCATCCAAGTTTGATTGGTGTACTGCTCATTACTTGAAAGTATCATGAAGGTCGGAAGAAAAAATATATGTTGTGATTTCAGGAGACTGTAGTTTTTTGCAGCCTAACAATGCCTTTCATTGAATGAGTTATTCTCCAGTCTCTGCTTAAGGCTACATCAAGAGGAAACAAGCCTTAGAGATAGAACGTAGAACTACTGTATTGTGTCAAGTTTCAAGAAGCTAGCAGAAACCGTGATTGATTTAGAGTTCGAACTGCATCTGTCAATATAGAAGAAAACAGAGTGAAACCTAAAAATTCAAACTGTTACTGCAAACGAATGCTTCAAAATAGGAGAACAAACTTGGGCATCCAAGTTTGATTGGTGTACTGCTCATTGCTTGAAAGTATCATGAAGGTCGGAAGAAAAAATATATGTTGAGATTACAGGAGACTGTTGTATTTTGGCAACCTAACAACGCATTTCATTGAATTAGTTATTCACCAGTCTTTGCTTAAGACTACCTCAAGAGGAAACAAACCTTAGAGATAGAACGTAGAACTACTATATTGTGTCAAATTTCAAGAAGCTAGCACAAACCGTGTTGATTTAGAGTTTGAACTGCATCTGTCAATATAGGCGAAAACATAGTGAAACCTAAAAATTCAAACTGTTCCTGGAAACGAATGCTTCAATCTAGGAGAACTAAACTTGGGCATCCAAGTGGGATTGGTGTACTGATCATTACGTGAATGTATCATGAAGATTGATTGAAAAAATATATGTTGAGATTTCAGGAGACTCTAGTGTTTGGAAGTTTGGCAACCCCTTTCCATATAAGTGTTCTTCGCAGTCCCTGCATTAGGCTACATCAAGAGGAAACAAAACTTAGAAATAGAACGTAGAACTACTGTATTGTGTCAAGTTTCAAGAAGCTAGCAAAAACTGTGTTTGATTTAGAGATCAAACTGCATCTGTCAATATAGGAGAAAACAGAGTGAAACCTAAAAATTCAAACTGTAACTGCAAACGAATGCTTCAACCTAGAGGAACGAAACTAGGGCATCCAAGTTTGACTGGTGTACTGCTCTTTAATTGAATGTATCATGAAGGTCGGAAGAAAAAATATATGTTGTGATTTCAGGAGACGGTAGTTTTTTGGCAGCCTAACAACACATTTCATTGAAGGAGATTTTCTCCAGTCTCTGCTTAAGGCTACATCAAGGGGAAACAAACCTTAGAGATAGAACGTAGAACTACTGTATTGTGTCAAGTTTCAAGAAGCTGGCAGAAACCGTGTTTGATTTAGAGTTCGAACTGCATCTGTCAATATAGGAGAAAACAGAGTGAAACCTAAAAATTCAAACTGTTACTGCAAACGAATGCTTCAACCTAGAAGAACGAAACTAGGGCATCCAATTTTGATTGGTGTACTGCTCATTACATGAAAGTATCATGAAGGTCGGAAGAAAAAATATATGTTGTGATTTCAGGAGACTGTAGTTTTTTGCCAGCCTAACAACGCCTGTCATTTAATGGGTTATTCTCCATTCTCTGCTTAAGGCTACATCAAGAGGAAACAAACCTTAGAGATAGTACGTAGAACTACTGTATTGTGTCAAGTTTCAAAAAGCTAGCACAAACCGTGTTGATTTAGAGTTCGAACTGCATCTGTCAATATAGGAGAAAACAGAGTGAAACCTAAAAATTCAAACTGTTACTGCAAACGAATGCTTAAACCTAGAGGAACGAAACTAGGGCATCCAAGTTTGATTGGTGTACTGCTCTTTACTTGAAAGTATCATGAAGGTCGGAAGAAAAAATATATGTTGAGATTACAGGAGACTGTAGTTTTCTGGCAACCTAACAACACAGTTCATTGAATGAGTTATTCGCCAGTCTCTGCGTAAGGCTAAATCAAGAAAAAACAAACCTTAGAGATAGAACGTAGAACTACTGTATTGTGTCAAGTTTCAAGAAGCTAGCACAAACCGTGTTGATTTAGAGTTCGAACTGCATCTGTCAATATAGGAGAAAACACAGTGAAACCGAAAAATTCAAACTGTTCCTGGAAAAGAATGCTTCAATCTAGGAGAACTAAACACGGGCATCCAAGTGGGATTGGTGTACTGATCATTACGTGAATGTATCATGAAGATTGCATGAAAAAATATATGTTGAGATTTCAGGAGACTCTAGTGTTTGGAAGTTTGGCAACCCCTTTCCATATAAGTGTTATTCGCAGTCCCTGCATTAGGCTACATCAAGAGGAAACAAAACTTAGAGATAGAACGTAGAACTACTGTATTGTGTCAAGTTTCAAGAAGCTAGCACAAACTGTGTTTTATTTAGAGTTCGAACTGCATCTGTCAATATATGAGAAAACAGAGTGAAACCTAAAAATTTAAACTGTTACTGCAAACGAATGCTTCAACCTAGGAGAATGAAACTTGGCCTCCAAGTTTGATAGGTGTACTGCTCATTACTTAAAAGTATCATGTAGTTCGGAAGAAAAAATATGTGTTGTGATTTCAGGAGACGGTAGTTTTTTGGCAGCCTAACAACGGCTTTCATTGAAGGAGTTATTCTCCAGTCTCTGCTTAAGGCTACATCAAGAGGAAACAAACCTTAGAGATAGAACGTAGAACTACTGTATTGTGTCAAGTTTCAAGAAGCTAGCACAAACTGTGTTTGATTTAGAGTTCGAACTGCATGTGTCAATATAGGAGAAAACAGAGTGAAACCTAAAAATTCAAACTGTTACTGCAAACGAATGCTTCAACCTAGGAAAACAAAACTTCGGCATCCAAGTTTGATTGGTGTACTGCTCATTGCTTGAAAGTATCATGAAGGTCGGAAGAAAAAATATATGTTGAGATTACAGGAGACTGTTGTTTTTTGCCAACCTAACAACGCCTTTCATTGAATTAGTTATTCACCAGTCTTTGCTTAAGACTACCTCAAGAGGAAACAAACCTTAGAGATAGAACGTAGAACTACTATATTGTGTCAAATTTCAAGAAGCTAGCACAAACCGTGTTGATTTAGAGTTTGAACTGCATCTGTCAATATAGGCGAAAACATAGTGAAACCTAAAAATTCAAACTGTTCCTGGAAACGAATGCTTCAATCTAGGAGAACTAAACTTGGGCATCCAAGTGGGATTGGTGTACTGATCATTACGTGAATGTATCATGAAGATTGCATGAAAAAATATATGTTGAGATTTCAGGAGACTCTAGTGTTTGGAAGTTTGGCAACCCCTTTCCATATAAGTGTTATTCGCAGTCCCTGCATTAGGCTACATCAAGAGGAAACAAAACTTAGAGATAGAACGTAGAACTACTGTATTGTGTCAAGTTTCAAGAAGCTAGCACAAACTGTGTTTTATTTAGAGTTCGAACTGCATCTGTCAATATATGAGAAAACAGAGTGAAACCTAAAAATTTAAACTGTTACTGCAAACGAATGCTTCAACCTAGGAGAATGAAACTTGGCCTCCAAGTTTGATAGGTGTACTGCTCATTACTTAAAAGTATCATGTAGTTCGGAAGAAAAAATATGTGTTGTGATTTCAGGAGACGGTAGTTTTTTGGCAGCCTAACAACGGCTTTCATTGAAGGAGTTATTCTCCAGTCTCTGCTTAAGGCTACATCAAGAGGAAACAAACCTTAGAGATAGAACGTAGAACTACTGTATTGTGTCAAGTTTCAAGAAGCTAGCACAAACTGTGTTTGATTTAGAGTTCGAACTGCATGTGTCAATATAGGAGAAAACAGAGTGAAACCTAAAAATTCAAACTGTTACTGCAAACGAATGCTTCAACCTAGGAAAACAAAACTTCGGCATCCAAGTTTGATTGGTGTACTGCTCATTGCTTGAAAGTATCATGAAGGTCGGAAGAAAAAATATATGTTGAGATTACAGGAGACTGTTGTTTTTTGCCAACCTAACAACGCCTTTCATTGAATTAGTTATTCACCAGTCTTTGCTTAAGACTACCTCAAGAGGAAACAAACCTTAGAGATAGAACGTAGAACTACTATATTGTGTCAAATTTCAAGAAGCTAGCACAAACCGTGTTGATTTAGAGTTTGAACTGCATCTGTCAATATAGGCGAAAACATAGTGAAACCTAAAAATTCAAACTGTTCCTGGAAACGAATGCTTCAATCTAGGAGAACTAAACTTGGGCATCCAAGTGGGATTGGTGTACTGATCATTACGTGAATGTATCATGAAGATTGATTGAAAAAATATATGTTGAGATTTCAGGAGACTCTAGTGTTTGGAAGTTTGGCAACCCCTTTCCATATAAGTGTTCTTCGCAGTCCCTGCATTAGGCTACATCAAGAGGAAACAAAACTTAGAAATAGAACGTAGAACTACTGTATTGTGTCAAGTTTCAAGAAGCTAGCAAAAACTGTGTTTGATTTAGAGATCAAACTGCATCTGTCAATATAGGAGAAAACATGGTGAAACCTAAAAATTCAAACTGTTACTGCAAACGAATGCTTGAACCTAGGAGAACGAAACTTGGGCATCCAAGTTTGATTGGTGTACTGCTCATTACTTGAAAGTATCATGAAGGTCGGAAGAAAAAATATATGTTGTGATTTCAGGAGACTGTAGTTTTTTGTCAGCCTTACAACGCCATTCTTGAATGGTTGTTGCTTCTAGAATTGGAACCTAGGATGCAGTTCGAACTACTGAAAGTGTCAAGTCACGGTTTGTGCTAGC
>NW_027510777.1:0-30959 GCF_048772815.1 Callospermophilus lateralis
AACGAAACATGAACATCCACGTTTTATTAGTGTACTGCTGATTACTTGAAATTATCATGAAGGTTGGAAAAAAAAATATGTAGAGATTTTAGGAGACTGTATTATTTTGGCAGCCTAACAACGCCTTTCATTGAATGTGTCTTTCGTCAGTCTCTGCTTAGGTCTACATCTAGAGGAAACAAAAAATAAAAATAGAATGTAGAACTACTTTACTGTTTCAAGTTTCAAGAAGCTAGCACAAACCGTGTTTGATTTAGAGTTCGAACTACATTTGTCAATATAGGAGAAAACAGAGTGAAACCTAAAAATTCAAACTGTTACTCCAAAAGAATGCTTCAATCTAGGAGAACTAAACTTTGGCATCCAAGTGGGATTGGTGTACTGATCATTACTTGAAAGTATCATGAAGATTGGATGAAAAAATATATGTTGAGATTTCACGAGACTCTAGTGTGTTGGAAGTTTGGCAACCCCTTTCAGTATAAGTGTTATTCGCCAGTCCCAGTTTTAGGATACAAGAGGAAACAAACTTTAGAGATAGAACGTAGAACTACTTTATTGTGTCAAGTTTCAAGAAGCTAGCACAAACCATGTTTGATTTAGAGTTCTAACTGCATCTGTCAATATAGGAGAAAACAGAGTGAAACCTATAATTTCTAACTGTTCCTGCAAACGAATGCTACAACCTAGAAGATCAAAACTTGGGCATCCACGTTTGATTGGTGTACTGATCAATACTTGAAAGAATCATGAAGATTGGATGAAAAAATGTATGTTGAGTTTTCAGGAGACGGTACTTTTTTGGAAGCTTAACAACGCCTTTCATTGAAAGTGTTATTCACCAGTCTCTGCTTAAGGCTACATCAAGAGGAAACAAACCTTACAGATAGAACGTAGAACTACTTTATTGTGTCAAGTTTCAAGAAGCTAGCACAAACCATGTTTGATTTAGAGTTCGAACTGCATCTGTCAATATATGAGAAAACAGAGTGAAAACTAAAAATTCAAACTGTTACTGCAAACGAATGCTTCAACCCAGGAGAACGAAACTTGAACATCCACGTTTTACTTGTGTACTGCTCATTACTTGAAATTATCATGAAGGTCCGGAAAAAAAATATGTTGAGATTTCAGGAGACTGTAGTATTTTGGCAGCCAAACAACGCCTTTCATTGAATGTGTCTTTCGTCAGTCTCTGCTTAGGTCTACATCCAGAGGAAACAAAAAATAAAAATAGAATGTAGAACTACTTTACTGTTTCAAGTTTCAAGAAGCTAGCACAAACCGTGTTTGATTTAGAGTTCGAACTACATTTGTCAATATAGGAGAAAACAGAGTGAAACCTAAAAATTCAAACTGTTACTCCAAAAGAATGCTTCAATCTAGGAGAACTAAACTTTGGCATCCAAGTGGGATTGGTGTACTGATCATTACTTGATAGTATCATGAAGATTGGATGAAAAAATATATGTTGAGATTTCAGGAGACTCTAGTGTGTTGGAAGTTTGGCAACCCCTTTCAGTATAAGTGTTATTCGCCAGTCCCAGCTTTAGGATACAAGAGGAAACAAACCTTAGAGATAGAACGTAGAACTACTTTATTGTGTCAAGTTTCAAGAAGCTAGCACAAACCGTGTTTGATTTAGAGTTCTAACTGCATCTGTCAATATAGGAGAAAACAGAGTGAAACCTATAATTTCTAACTGTTCTTGCAAACGAATGCTACAACCTAGAAGAACAAAACTTGGGCATCCACGTTTGATTGGTGTACTGATCAATACTTGAAAGAATCATGAAGATTGAATGAAAAAATATATGTTGAGATTTCAGGAGACGGTAGTTTCTTGAAAGCTTAACAACGCCTTTCATTGAAAGTGTTATTCGCCGGTCTCTGCTTAAGGCTACATCAAGAGGAAACAAACCTTAGAGATAGAACGTAGAACTACTTTATTGTGTCAAGTTTCAAGAAGCTAGCACAAACCATGTTTGATTTAGAGTTCGAACTGCATCTGTCAATATAGGAGAAAACAGAGTGAAAACTAAAAATTCAAACTGTTACTGCAAACGAATGCTTCAACCTAGGAGAACGGAACTTGAACATCCACGTTTTATTGGTGTACTGCTCATTACGTGAAATCATCATGAAGGTCTGAAAAAAAAATATGTTGAGATTTCAGGAGACTGTTGTATTTTGGCAGCCTAACCACGCCTTTCATTGAATGTGTCTTTCGTCAGTCTCTGCTTAGGTCTACATCCAGAGGAAGCAAAAAATAAAAATAGAATGTAGAACTACTTCACTGTTTCAAGTTTCAAGAAGCTAGCACAAACCCTGTTTGATTTAGAGTTCGAACTACATTTGTCAATATAGGAGAAAACAGAGTGAAACCTAAAAATTCAAACTGTTACTCTAAAAGAATGCTTCAATCTAGGAGAACTAAACTTTGGCATCCAAGTGGGATTGGTGTACTGATCATTACTTGAAAGTATCATGAAGATTGGATGGAAAAATATATGTTGAGATTTCAGGAGACTCTAGTGTGTTGGAAGTTTGGCAACCCCTTTCAGTATAAGTGTTATTCGCCAGTCCCAGTTTTAGGATACAAGAGGAAACAAACCTTAGAGATAGAACGTAGAACTACTTTATTGTGTCAAGTTTCATGAAGCTAGCACAAACCGTGTTTGATTTAGAGTTCTAATTTGTCTGTCAACATAGGAGAAAACAGAGTGAAACCTATAATTTCTAACTGTTCCTGCAAACGAATGCTACAACCTAGAAGAACAAAACTTGGGCATCCACGTTTGATTGGTGTACTGATCAATACTTGAAAGAATCATGAAGATTGGATGAAAAAATATATGTTGAGATTTCAGGAGACGGTAGTTTTTTGGAAGCTTAACAATGCCGTTCATTGAAAGTGTTATTCGCCAGTCTCTGCTTAAGGCTAAATCAAGAGGAAACAAACCTTAGAGATAGAACGTAGAACTACTTTATTGTGTCAAGTTTCAAGAAGCTAGCACAAACCATGTTTGATTTAGAGTTCGAACTGCATCTGTCAATATAGGAGAAAACAGAGTGAAAACTAAAAATTCAAACTGTTACTGCAAACGAATGCTTCAACCTAGGAGAACGGAACTTGAACATCCACGTTTTATTGGTGTACTGCTCATTACTTGAAATTATCATGAAGTTTGGAAAAAAAAATATGTTGAGATTTCAGGAGCCTGTAGTATTTTGGCAGCCTAACAACGCCTTTCATTGAATGTGTCTTTCGTCAGTGTCTGCTTAGGTCTACATCCAGAGGAAACAAAAAATAAAAATAGAATGTAGAACTACTTTACTGTTTCAAGTTTCAAGAAGCTAGCACAAACCGTGTTTGATTTAGAGTTCGAACTACATTTGTCAATATAGGAGAAAAAAGAGTGAAACCTAAAAATTCAAACTGTTACTCCAAAGAATGCTTCAATCTAGGAGAACTAAACTTTGGCATCCAAGTGGGATTGGTGTACTGATCATTACTTGAAAGTATCATGAAGATTGGATGAAAAAATATATGTTGAGATTTCAGGAGACTCTAGTGTGTTGGAAGTTTGGCAACCCCTTTCAGTATAAGTGTTATTCGCCAGTCAAAGCTTTAGGATACAAGAGGAAACAAACCTTAGAGATAGAACGTAGAACTACTTTATTGTGTCAAGTTTCAAGAAGCTAGCACAAACCGTGTTTGATTTAAAGTTCTAACTGCATCTGTCAATGTAGGAGAAAACAGAGTGAAACCTATAATTTCTAACAGTTCCTGCAAAGGAATGCTACAACCTAGAAGAACAAAACTTGGGCATCCACGTTTGATTGGTGTACTGATCAATACTTGAAAGAATCATGAAGATTGGATGAAAAAATATATGTTGAGATTTCAGGAGACGGTAGTTTTTTGGAAGCTTAACAACGCCTTTCATTGAAAGTGTTATTCGCCAGTCTCTGCTTAAGGCTACATCAAGAGGAAACAAACCTTAGAGATAGAACGTAGAACTACTTTATTGTGTCAAGTTTCAAGAAGCTAGCACAAACCATGTTTGATTTAGAGTTCGAACTGCATCTGTCAATATAGGAGAAAACAGAGTGAAAACTAAAAATTCAAACTGTTACGGCAAACGAATGCTTCAACCTAGGAGAACGGAAATTGAACATTCACGTTTTATTGGTGTACTGCTCATTACTTGAAATTATCAAGAAGGTCGGAAAAAAAAATATGTTGAGATTTCAGGAGACTGTATTATTTTGGCAGCCTAACAACGCCTTTCATTGAATGTGTCTTTCGTCAGTCTCTGCTTAGGTCTACATCCAGAGGAAACAAAAAATAAAAATAGAATGTAGAACTACTTTACTGTTTCAAGTTTCAAGAAGCTAGCACAAACCGTGTTTGATTTAGAGTTCGAACTACATTTGTCAATATAGGAGAAAACAGAGTGAAACCTAAAAATTCAAACTGTTACTCCAAAAGAATGCTTCAATCTAGGAGAACTAAACTTTGGCATCCAAGTGGGATTGGTGTACTGATCATTACTTGAAAGTATCATGAAGATTGGATGAAAAAATATATGTTGAGATTTCAGGAGACTCTAGTGTGTTGGAAGTTTGGCAACCCCTTTCAGTATAAGTGTTATTCGCCAGTCCCAGCTTTAGGATACAAGAGGAAACAAACCTTAGAGATAGAACGTAGAACTACTTTACTGTTTCAAGTTTCAAGAAGCTAGCACAAACCGTGTTTGATTTAGAGTTCTAACTGCATCTGTCAATATACGAGAAAACAGAGTGAAACCTATAATTTCTAACTGTTCCTGCAAACGAATGCTACAACCTAGAAGAACAAAACTTGGGCATCCAAGTTTGATTGGTATACTGATCAATACTTGAAAGAATCATGAAGATTGGGTGAAAAAATATATGTTGAGATTTCAGGAGACGGTAGTTTTTTGGAAGCTTAACAACGCCTTTCATTGAAAGTGTTATTCGCCAGTCTCTGCTTAAGGGTACATCAAGAGGAAACAAACCTTAGAGATAGAACGTAGAACTACTTTATTGTGTCAAGTTTCAAGAAGCTAGCACAAACCATGTTTGATTTAGAGTTCGAACTGCATCTATCAATATATGAGAAAACAGAGTGAAAACTAAAAATTCAAACTGTTACTGCTAACGAATGCTTCAACCTAGGAGAACGAAACATGAACATCCACGTTTTATTGGTGTACTGCTGATTACTTGAAATTATCATGAAGGTCGGAAAAAAAAATATGTAGAGATTTTAGGAGACTGTATTATTTTGGCAGCCTAACAACGCCTTTCATTGAATGTGTCTTTCGTCAGTCTCTGCTTAGGTCTACATCTAGAGGAAACAAAAAATAAAAATAGAATGTAGAACTACTTTACTGTTTCAAGTTTCAAGAAGCTAGCACAAACCGTGTTTGATTTAGAGTTCGAACTACATTTGTCAATATAGGAGAAAACAGAGTGAAACCTAAAAATTCAAACTGTTACTCCAAAAGAATGCTTCAATCTAGGAGAACTAAACTTTGGCATCCAAGTGGGATTGGTGTACTGATCATTACTTGAAAGTATCATGAAGATTGGATGAAAAAATATATGTTGAGATTTCACCAGACTCTAGTGTGTTGGAAGTTTGGCAACCCCTTTCAGTATAAGTGTTATTCGCCAGTCCCAGTTTTAGGATACAAGAGGAAACAAACTTTAGAGATAGAACGTAGAACTACTTTATTGTGTCAAGTTTCAAGAAGCTAGCACAAACCATGTTTGATTTAGAGTTCTAACTGCATCTGTCAATATAGGAGAAAACAGAGTGAAACCTATAATTTCTAACTGTTCCTGCAAACGAATGCTACAACCTAGAAGAACAAAACTTGGGCATCCACGTTTGATTGGTGTACTAATCAATACTTGAAAGAATCATGAAGATTGGATGAAAAAATATATGTTGAGATTTCAGGAGACGGTAGTTTTTTGGAAGCTTAACAACGCCTTTCATTGAAAGTGTTATTCGCCTGTCTCTGCTTAAGGCTACATCAAGAGGAAACAAACCTTAGAGATAGAACGTAGAACTACTTTATTGTGTCAAGTTTCAAGAAGCTAGCACAAACCGTGTTTGATTTAGAGTTCTAACTGCATCTGTCAATATAGGAGAAAACAGAGTGAAAACTAAAAATTCAAACTGTTACTGCAAACTAATGTTTCAACCTAGGAGAACGGAACTTGAACATCCATGTTTTATTGGTGTACTGCTCATTACTTGAAATTATCATGAAGATCGGAAAAAAAAAAACATGTTGAAATTTCAGGAGACTGTAGTATTTTGGCAGCCTAACAACGCCTTTCATTGAATGTGTCTTTCGTCAGTCTCTGCTTAGGTCTACATCCAGAGGAAACAAAAAATAAAAATAGAATGTAGAACTACTTCACTGTTTCAAGTTTCAAGAAGCTAGCACAAACCGTGTTTGATTTAGAGTTCGAACTACATTGGTCAATATAGGAGAAAACAGAGTGAAACCTAAAAATTCAAACTGTTACTCCAAAAGAATGCTTCAATCTAGGAGAACTAAACTTTGGCATCCAAGTGGGATTGGTGTACTGACCATTACTTGAAAGTATCATGAAGATTGGATGAAAAAATATATGTTGAGATTTCAGGAGACTCTAGTGTGTTGGAAGTTTGGCAACCCCTTTCAGTATAAGTGTTATTCGCCAGTCCCAGCTTTAGGATACAAGAGGAAACAAACCTTAGAGATAGAACGTAGAACTACTTTATTGTGTCAAGTTTCAAGAAGCTAGCACAAACCGTGTTTGATTTAGAGTTCTAACTGCATCTGTCAATATAGGAGAAAACAGAGTGAAACCTATAATTTCTAACTGTTCTTGCAAACGAATGCTACAACCTAGAAGAACAAAACTTGGGCATCCACGTTTGATTGGTGTACTGATCAATACTTGAAAGAATCATGAAGATTGAATGAAAAAATATATGTTGAGATTTCAGGAGACGGTAGTTTCTTGAAAGCTTAACAACGCCTTTCATTGAAAGTGTTATTCGCCGGTCTCTGCTTAAGGCTACATCAAGAGGAAACAAACCTTAGAGATAGAACGTAGAACTACTTTATTGTGTCAAGTTTCAAGAAGCTAGCACAAACCATGTTTGATTTAGAGTTCGAACTGCATCTGTCAATATAGGAGAAAACAGAGTGAAAACTAAAAATTCAAACTGTTACTGCAAACGAATGCTTCAACCTAGGAGAACGGAACTTGAACATCCACGTTTTATTGGTGTACTGCTCATTACGTGAAATCATCATGAAGGTCTGAAAAAAAAATATGTTGAGATTTCAGGAGACTGTTGTATTTTGGCAGCCTAACCACGCCTTTCATTGAATGTGTCTTTCGTCAGTCTCTGCTTAGGTCTACATCCAGAGGAAGCAAAAAATAAAAATAGAATGTAGAACTACTTCACTGTTTCAAGTTTCAAGAAGCTAGCACAAACCCTGTTTGATTTAGAGTTCGAACTACATTTGTCAATATAGGAGAAAACAGAGTGAAACCTAAAAATTCAAACTGTTACTCTAAAAGAATGCTTCAATCTAGGAGAACTAAACTTTGGCATCCAAGTGGGATTGGTGTACTGATCATTACTTGAAAGTATCATGAAGATTGGATGGAAAAATATATGTTGAGATTTCAGGAGACTCTAGTGTGTTGGAAGTTTGGCAACCCCTTTCAGTATAAGTGTTATTCGCCAGTCCCAGCTTTAGGATACAAGAGGAAACAAACCTTAGAGATAGAACGTAGAACTACTTTATTGTGTCAAGTTTCAAGAAGCTAGCACAAACCGTGTTTGATTTAGAGTTCTAATTTGTCTGTCAACATAGGAGAAAACTGAGTGAAACCTATAATTTCTAACTGTTCCTGCAAACGAATGCTACAACCTAGAAGAACAAAACTTGGGCATTCACGTTTGATTGGTGTACTGATCAATACTTGAAAGAATCATGAAGATTGGATGAAAAAATATATGTTGAGATTTCAGGAGACGGTAGTTTTTTGGAAGCTTAACAATGCCGTTCATTGAAAGTGTTATTCGCCAGTCTCTGCTTAAGGCTAAATCAAGAGGAAACAAACCTTAGAGATAGAACGTAGAACTACTTTATTGTGTCAAGTTTCAAGAAGCTAGCACAAACCATGTTTGATTTAGAGTTCGAACTGCATCTGTCAATATAGGAGAAAACAGAGTGAAAACTAAAAATTCAAACTGTTACTGCAAACGAATGCTTCAACCTAGGAGAACGGAACTTGAACATCCACGTTTTATTGGTGTACTGCTCATTACTTGAAATTATCATGAAGTTTGGAAAAAAAAATATGTTGAGATTTCAGGAGCCTGTAGTATTTTGGCAGCCTAACAACGCCTTTCATTGAATGTGTCTTTCGTCAGTGTCTGCTTAGGTCTACATCCAGAGGAAACAAAAAATAAAAATAGAATGTAGAACTACTTTACTGTTTCAAGTTTCAAGAAGCTAGCACAAACCGTGTTTGATTTAGAGTTCGAACTACATTTGTCAATATAGGAGAAAAAAGAGTGAAACCTAAAAATTCAAACTGTTACTCCAAAGAATGCTTCAATCTAGGAGAACTAAACTTTGGCATCCAAGTGGGATTGGTGTACTGATCATTACTTGAAAGTATCATGAAGATTGGATGAAAAAATATATGTTGAGATTTCAGGAGACTCTAGTGTGTTGGAAGTTTCAACCCCTTTCAGTATAAGTGTTATTCGCCAGTCAAAGCTTTAGGATACAAGAGGAAACAAACCTTAGAGATAGAACGTAGAACTACTTTATTGTGTCAAGTTTCAAGAAGCTAGTACAAACCGTGTTTGATTTAGAGTTCTAACTGCATCTGTCAATATAGGAGAAAACAGAGTGAAACCTATAATTTCTAACTGTTCCTGCAAACGAATGCTACAACCTAGAAGAACAAAACTTGGGCATCCACGTTTGATTGGTGTACTGATCAATACTTGAAAGAATCATGAAGATTGGATGAAAAAATATATGTTGAGATTTCAGGAGACGGTAGTTTTTTGGAAGCTTAACAATGCCGTTCATTGAAAGTGTTATTCGCCAGTCTCTGCTTAAGGCTACATCAAGAGGAAACAAACCTTAGAGATAGAACGTAGAACTACTTTATTGTGTCAAATTTCAAGAAGCTAGCACAAACCATGTTTGATTTAGAGTTCGAACTGCATCTGTCAATATAGGAGAAAACAGAGTGAAAACTAAAAATTCAAACTGTTACTGCAAACAAATGCTTCAACCTAGGAGAACGGAACTTGAACATCCACGTTTTATTGGTGTACTGCTCATTACTTGAAATGATCATGAAGGTCGGAAAAAAAAATATGTTGAGATTTCAGGAGCCTGTAGTATTTTGGCAGCCTAACAACGCCTTTCATTGAATGTGTCTTTCGTCAGTCTCTGCTTAGGTCTACATCCAGAGGAAACAAAAAATAAAAATAGAATGTAGAACTACTTTACTGTTTCAAGTTTCAAGAAGCTAGCACAAACCGTGTTTGATTTAGAGTTCGAACTATATTTGTCAATATAGGAGAAAACAGAGTAAAACCTAAAAATTCAAACTGTTACTCCAAAAGAATGCTTCAATCTAGGAGAACTAAACTTTGGCATGCAAGTGGGATTGGTGTACTGATCATTACTTGAAAGTATCATGAAGATTGGATGAAAAAATATATGTTGAGATTTCAGGAGACTCTAGTGTGTTGGAAGTTTGGCAACCCCTTTCAGTATAAGTGTTATTCGCCAGTCCCTGCTTTAGGATACAAGAGGAAACAAACCTTAGAGATAGAACGTAGAACTACTTTATAGTGTCAAGTTTCAAGAAGCTAGCACAAACCGTGTTTGATTTAAAGTTCTAACTGCATCTGTCAATGTAGGAGAAAACAGAGTGAAACCTATAATTTCTAACAGTTCCTGCAAAGGAATGCTACAACCTAGAAGAACAAAACTTGGGCATCCACGTTTGATTGGTGTACTGATCAATACTTGAAAGAATCATGAAGATTGGATGAAAAAATATATGTTGAGATTTCAGGAGACGGTAGTTTTTTGGAAGCTTAACAACGCCTTTCATTGAAAGTGTTATTCGCCAGTCTCTGCTTAAGGCTACATCAAGAGGAAACAAACCTTAGAGATAGAACGTAGAACTACTTTATTGTGTCAAGTTTCAAGAAGCTAGCACAAACCATGTTTGATTTAGAGTTCGAACTGCATCTGTCAATATAGGAGAAAACAGAGTGAAAACTAAAAATTCAAACTGTTACGGCAAACGAATGCTTCAACCTAGGAGAACGGAAATTGAACATTCACGTTTTATTGGTGTACTGCTCATTACTTGAAATTATCATGAAGGTCGGAAAAAAAATATGTTGAGATTTCAGGAGACTGTATTATTTTGGCAGCCTAACAACGCCTTTCATTGAATGTGTCTTTCGTCAGTCTCTGCTTAGGTCTACATCCAGAGGAAACAAAAATAAAAATAGAATGTAGAACTACTTTACTGTTTCAAGTTTCAAGAAGCTAGCACAAACCGTGTTTGATTTAGAGTTCGAACTACATTTGTCAATATAGGAGAAAACAGAGTGAAACCTAAAAATTCAAACTGTTACTCCAAAAGAATGCTTCAATCTAGGAGAACTAAACTTTGGCATCCAAGTGGGATTGGTGTACTGATCATTACTTGAAAGTATCATGAAGATTGGATGAAAAAATATATGTTGAGATTTCAGGAGACTCTAGTGTGTTGGAAGTTTGGCAACCCCTTTCAGTATAAGTGTTATTCGCCAGTCCCAGCTTTAGGATACAAGAGGAAACAAACCTTAGAGATAGAACGTAGAACTACTTTACTGTTTCAAGTTTCAAGAAGCTAGCACAAACCGTGTTTGATTTAGAGTTCTAACTGCATCTGTCAATATACGAGAAAACAGAGTGAAACCTATAATTTCTAACTGTTCCTGCAAACGAATGCTACAACCTAGAAGAACAAAACTTGGGCATCCAAGTTTGATTGGTATACTGATCAATACTTGAAAGAATCATGAAGATTGGGTGAAAAAATATATGTTGAGATTTCAGGAGACGGTAGTTTTTTGGAAGCTTAACAACGCCTTTCATTGAAAGTGTTATTCGCCAGTCTCTGCTTAAGGGTACATCAAGAGGAAACAAACCTTAGAGATAGAACGTAGAACTACTTTATTGTGTCAAGTTTCAAGAAGCTAGCACAAACCATGTTTGATTTAGAGTTCGAACTGCATCTATCAATATATGAGAAAACAGAGTGAAAAACTAAAAATTCAAACTGTTACTGCTAACGAATGCTTCAACCTAGGAGAACGAAACATGAACATCCACGTTTTATTGGTGTACTGCTGATTACTTGAAATTATCATGAAGGTCGGAAAAAAAAATATGTAGAGATTTTAGGAGACTGTATTATTTTGGCAGCCTAACAACGCCTTTCATTGAATGTGTCTTTCGTCAGTCTCTGCTTAGGTCTACATCTAGAGGAAACAAAAAATAAAAATAGAATGTAGAACTACTTTACTGTTTCAAGTTTCAAGAAGCTAGCACAAACCGTGTTTGATTTAGAGTTCGAACTACATTTGTCAATATAGGAGAAAACAGAGTGAAACCTAAAAATTCAAACTGTTACTCCAAAAGAATGCTTCAATCTAGGAGAACTAAACTTTGGCATCCAAGTGGGATTGGTGTACTGATCATTACTTGAAAGTATCATGAAGATTGGATGAAAAAATATATGTTGAGATTTCACCAGACTCTAGTGTGTTGGAAGTTTGGCAACCCCTTTCAGTATAAGTGTTATTCGCCAGTCCCAGTTTTAGGATACAAGAGGAAACAAACTTTAGAGATAGAACGTAGAACTACTTTATTGTGTCAAGTTTCAAGAAGCTAGCACAAACCATGTTTGATTTAGAGTTCTAACTGCATCTGTCAATATAGGAGAAAACAGAGTGAAACCTATAATTTCTAACTGTTCCTGCAAACGAATGCTACAACCTAGAAGAACAAAACTTGGGCATCCACGTTTGATTGGTGTACTAATCAATACTTGAAAGAATCATGAAGATTGGATGAAAAAATATATGTTGAGATTTCAGGAGACGGTAGTTTTTTGGAAGCTTAACAACGCCTTTCATTGAAAGTGTTATTCGCCTGTCTCTGCTTAAGGCTACATCAAGAGGAAACAAACCTTAGAGATAGAACGTAGAACTACTTTATTGTGTCAAGTTTCAAGAAGCTAGCACAAACCGTGTTTGATTTAGAGTTCTAACTGCATCTGTCAATATAGGAGAAAACAGAGTGAAAACTAAAAATTCAAACTGTTACTGCAAACTAATGTTTCAACCTAGGAGAACGGAACTTGAACATCCATGTTTTATTGGTGTACTGCTCATTACTTGAAATTATCATGAAGATCGGAAAAAAAAAAACATGTTGAAATTTCAGGAGACTGTAGTATTTTGGCAGCCTAACAACGCCTTTCATTGAATGTGTCTTTCGTCAGTCTCTGCTTAGGTCTACATCCAGAGGAAACAAAAAATAAAAATAGAATGTAGAACTACTTCACTGTTTCAAGTTTCAAGAAGCTAGCACAAACCGTGTTTGATTTAGAGTTCGAACTACATTGGTCAATATAGGAGAAAACAGAGTGAAACCTAAAAATTCAAACTGTTACTCCAAAAGAATGCTTCAATCTAGGAGAACTAAACTTTGGCATCCAAGTGGGATTGGTGTACTGACCATTACTTGAAAGTATCATGAAGATTGGATGAAAAAATATATGTTGAGATTTCAGGAGACTCTAGTGTGTTGGAAGTTTGGCAACCCCTTTCAGTATAAGTGTTATTCGCCAGTCCCAGCTTTAGGATACAAGAGGAAACAAACCTTAGAGATAGAACGTAGAACTACTTTATTGTGTCAAGTTTCAAGAAGCTAGCACAAACCGTGTTTGATTTAGAGTTCTAAATGCATCTGTCAATATAGGAGAAAACAGAGTGAAACCTATAATTTCTAACTGTTCCTGCAAACGAATACTACAACCTAGAAGAACAAAACTTGGGCATCCACGTTTGATTGGTGTACTGATCAATACTTGAAAGAATCATGAAGATTGGATGAAAAGATATATGTTGAGATTTCAGGAGACGGTAGTTTTTTGGAAGCTTAACAACGCCTTTCATTGAAAGTGTTTTTCGCCAGTCTCTGCTTAAGGCTACATCAAGAGGAAACAAACCTTAGAGATAGAACGTAGAACTCCTTTATTGTGTCAAGTTTCAAGAAGCTAGCACAAACCATGTTTGATTTAGAGTTCGAACTGCATCTGTCAATATAGGAGAAAACAGAGTGAAAACTAAAAATTCAAACTGTTACTGCAAACGAATGCTTCAACCTAGGAGAACGAAACTTGAACATCCACGTTTATTGGTGTACTGGTCATTACTTGAAATTATCATGACGGTCGGAAAAAAAATATGTTGAGATTTCAGGAGCCTGTATTATTTTGGCAGGCTAACAACGCCTTTCATTGAATGTGTCTTTCGTCAGTCTCTGCTTAGGTCTACATCCAGAGGAAACAAAAAATAAAAATAGAATGTAGAACTACTTTACTGTTTCAAGTTTCAAGAAGCTAGCACAAACCGTGTTTGATTTAGAGTTCGAACTACATTTGTCAATATAGGAGAAAACAGAGTGAAACCTAAAAATTCAAACTGTTACTCCAAAAGAATGCTTCAATCTAGGAGAACTAAACTTTGGCATCCAAGTGCGATTGGTGTACTGATCATTACTTGAAAGTATCATGAAGATTGGATGAAAAAATATATGTTGAGATTTCAGGAGACTCTAGTGTGTTGGACGTTTGGCAACCCCTTTCAGTATAAGTGTTATTCGCCAGTCCCAGCTTTAGGATACAAGAGGAAACAAACCTTAGAGATAGAACGTAGAAATACTTTATTGTGTCAAGTTTCAAGAAGCTAGCACAAACCGTGTTTGATTTAGAGTTCTAACTGCATCTGTCAATATAGGAGTAAACAGAGTGAAACCTATAATTTCTAACTGTTCCTGCAAAGGAATGCTACAACCTAGAAGAACAAAACTTGGGCATCCACGTTTGATTGGTGTACTGATCAATACTTGAAAGAATCATGAAGATTGGATGAAAAAATATATGTTGAGATTTCAGGAGACGGTAGTTTTTTGGAAGCTTAACAACGCCTTTCATTGAAAGTGTTATTCGCCAGTCTCTGCTTAAGGCTACATCAAGAGATAACAAACCTTACAGATAGAACGTAGAACTACTTTATTGTGTCAAGTTTCAAGAAGCTAGCACAAACCATGTTTGATTTAGAGTTCGAACTGCATCTGTCAATATATGAGAAAACAGAGTGAAAACTAAAAATTCAAACTGTTACTGCATACGAATGCTTCAACCTAGGAGAACGAAACTTGAACATCCACGTTTTATTGGTGTACTGCTCATTACTTGAAATTATCATGAACGTCGGAAAAAAAATATGTTGAGATTTCAGGAGACTGTAGTATTTTGGCAGCCTAACAACGCCTTTCATTGAATGTGTCTTTCGTCAGTCTCTGCTTAGGTCTACATTGAGAGGTAACAAAAAATAAAAATAGAATGTAGAACTACTTTACTGTTTCAAGTTTCAAGAAGCTAGCACAAACCGTGTTTGATTTAGAGTTCGAACTACATTTGTCAATATAGGAGAAAACAGAGTGAAACCTAAAAATTCAAACTGTTACTCCAAAAGAATGCTTCAATCTAGGAGAACTAAACTTTGGCATCCAAGTGCGATTGGTGTACTGATCATTACTTGAAAGTATCATGAAGATTGGATGAAAAAATATATGTTGAGATTTCAGGAGACTCTAGTGTGTTGGAAGTTCGGCAACCCCTTTCAGTATAAGTGTTATTCGCCAGTCCCAGCTTTAGGATACAAGAGGAAACACACCTTAGAGTTAGAAGGTAGAACTACTTTACTGTGTCAAGTTTCAAGAAGCTAGCACAAACCGTGTTTGATTTAGAGTTCTAACTGCATCTGTCAATATAGGAGAAAACAGAGTGAAACCTATAATTTCTAACTGTTAGTGCAAACGAATGCTACAACCTAGAAGAACAAAACTTGGGCATCCACGTTTGATTGGTGTACTGATCAATACTTGAAAGAATCATGAAGATTGGATGAAAAAATGTATGTTGAGATTTCAGGAGACGGTAGTTTTTTGGAAGCTTAACAACGCCTTTCATTGAAAGTGTTATTCGCCAGTGTCTGCTTAAGGCTACATCAAGAGGAAACAAACGTTAGAGATAGAACGTAGAACTACTTTATTGTGTCAAGTTTCAAGAAGCTAGCACTAACCATGTTTGATTTAGAGTTCGAACTGCATCTGTCAATATAGGAGAAAACAGAGTGAAAAGTAAAAATTCAAACTGTTACTGCAAACGAATGCTTCAACCCAGGAGAACGAAACTTGAACATCCACGTTTTATTGGTATACTGCTCATTACTTGAAATTATCATGAAGGTCCAAAAAAAAAATATGTTGAGATTTCAGGAGACTGTAGTATTTTGGCAGCCTAACAACGCCTTTCATTGAATGTGACTTTCGTCAGTCTCTGCTTAGGTCTACATCCAGAGGAAACAAAAAATAAAAATAGAATGTAGAACTACTTTACTGTTTCAAGTTTCAAGAAGCTAGCACAAACCGTGTTTGATTTAGAGTTCGAACTACATTTGTCAATATAGGAGAAAACAGAGTGAAACCTAAAAATTCAAACTGTTACTCCAAAAGAATGCTTCAATCTAGGAGAACTAAACTTTGGCATTCAAGTGGGATTGGTGTACTGATCATTACTTGAAAGTATCATGAAGATTGGATGAAAAAATATATGTTGAGATTTCAGGAGACTCTAGTGTGTTGGAAGTTTGGCAACCCCTTTCAGTATAAGTGTTATTCGCCAGTCCCAGTTTTAGGATACAAGAGGAAACAAACTTTAGAGATAGAACGTAGAACTACTTTATTGTGTCAAGTTTCAAGAAGCTAGCACAAACCATGTTTGATTTAGAGTTCTAACTGCATCTGTCAATATAGGAGAAAACAGAGTGAAACCTATAATTTCTAACTGTTCCTGCAAACGAATGCTACAACCTAGAAGAACAAAACTTGGGCATCCACGTTTGATTGGTGTACTAATCAATACTTGAAAGAATCATGAAGATTGGATGAAAAAATATATGTTGAGATTTCAGGAGACGGTAGTTTTTTGGAAGCTTAACAACGCCTTTCATTGAAAGTGTTATTCGCCTGTCTCTGCTTAAGGCTACATCAAGAGGAAACAAACCTTAGAGATAGAACGTAGAACTACTTTATTGTGTCAAGTTTCAAGAAGCTAGCACAAACCGTGTTTGATTTAGAGTTCTAACTGCATCTGTCAATATAGGAGAAAACAGAGTGAAAACTAAAAATTCAAACTGTTACTGCAAACTAATGTTTCAACCTAGGAGAACGGAACTTGAACATCCATGTTTTATTGGTGTACTGCTCATTACTTGAAATTATCATGAAGATCGGAAAAAAAAAAACATGTTGAAATTTCAGGAGACTGTAGTATTTTGGCAGCCTAACAACGCCTTTCATTGAATGTGTCTTTCATCAGTCTCTGCTTAGGTCTACATCCAGAGGAAACAAAAAATAAAAATAGAATGTAGAACTACTTCACTGTTTCAAGTTTCAAGAAGCTAGCACAAACCGTGTTTGATTTAGAGTTCGAACTACATTGGTCAATATAGGAGAAAACAGAGTGAAACCTAAAAATTCAAACTGTTACTCCAAAAGAATGCTTCAATCTAGGAGAACTAAACTTTGGCATCCAAGTGGGATTGGTGTACTGACCATTACTTGAAAGTATCATGAAGATTGGATGAAAAAATATATGTTGAGATTTCAGGAGACTCTAGTGTGTTGGAAGTTTGGCAACCCCTTTCAGTATAAGTGTTATTCGCCAGTCCCAGCTTTAGGATACAAGAGGAAACAAACCTTAGAGATAGAACGTAGAACTACTTTATTGTGTCAAGTTTCAAGAAGCTAGCACAAACCGTGTTTGATTTAGAGTTCTAAATGCATCTGTCAATATAGGAGAAAACAGAGTGAAACCTATAATTTCTAACTGTTCCTGCAAACGAATACTACAACCTAGAAGAACAAAACTTGGGCATCCACGTTTGATTGGTGTACTGATCAATACTTGAAAGAATCATGAAGATTGGATGAAAAGATATATGTTGAGATTTCAGGAGACGGTAGTTTTTTGGAAGCTTAACAACGCCTTTCATTGAAAGTGTTTTTCGCCAGTCTCTGCTTAAGGCTACATCAAGAGGAAACAAACCTTAGAGATAGAACGTAGAACTCCTTTATTGTGTCAAGTTTCAAGAAGCTAGCACAAACCATGTTTGATTTAGAGTTCGAACTGCATCTGTCAATATAGGAGAAAACAGAGTGAAAACTAAAAATTCAAACTGTTACTGCAAACGAATGCTTCAACCTAGGAGAACGAAACTAGAACATCCACGTTTTATTGGTGTACTGGTCATTACTTGAAATTATCATGAAGGTCGGAAAAAAAAATATGTTGAGATTTCAGGAGCCTGTATTATTTTGGCAGGCTAACAACGCCTTTCATTGAATGTGTCTTTCGTCAGTCTCTGCTTAGGTCTACATCCAGAGGAAACAAAAAATAAAAATAGAATGTAGAACTACTTTACTGTTTCAAGTTTCAAGAAGCTAGCACAAACCGTGTTTGATTTAGAGTTCGAACTACATTTGTCAATATAGGAGAAAACAGAGTGAAACCTAAAAATTCAAACTGTTACTCCAAAAGAATGCTTCAATCTAGGAGAACTAAACTTTGGCATCCAAGTGCGATTGGTGTACTGATCATTACTTGAAAGTATCATGAAGATTGGATGAAAAAATATATGTTGAGATTTCAGGAGACTCTAGTGTGTTGGACGTTTGGCAACCCCTTTCAGTATAAGTGTTATTCGCCAGTCCCAGCTTTAGGATACAAGAGGAAACAAACCTTAGAGATAGAACGTAGAACTACTTTATTGTGTCAAGTTTCAAGAAGCTAGCACAAACCGTGTTTGATTTAGAGTTCTAACTGCATCTGTCAATATAGGAGTAAACAGAGTGAAACCTATAATTTCTAACTGTTCCTGCAAAGGAATGCTACAACCTAGAAGAACAAAACTTGGGCATCCACGTTTGATTGGTGTACTGATCAATACTTGAAAGAATCATGAAGATTGGATGAAAAAATATATGTTGAGATTTCAGGAGACGGTAGTTTTTTGGAAGCTTAACAACGCCTTTCATTGAAAGTGTTATTCGCCAGTCTCTGCTTAAGGCTACATCAAGAGATAACAAACCTTACAGATAGAACGTAGAACTACTTTATTGTGTCAAGTTTCAAGAAGCTAGCACAAACCATGTTTGATTTAGAGTTCGAACTGCATCTGTCAATATATGAGAAAACAGAGTGAAAACTAAAAATTCAAACTGTTACTGCATACGAATGCTTCAACCTAGGAGAACGAAACTTGAACATCCACGTTTTATTGGTGTACTGCTCATTACTTGAAATTATCATGAACGTCGGAAAAAAAATATGTTGAGATTTCAGGAGACTGTAGTATTTTGGCAGCCTAACAACGCCTTTCATTGAATGTGTCTTTCGTCAGTCTCTGCTTAGGTCTACATTGAGAGGTAACAAAAAATAAAAATAGAATGTAGAACTACTTTACTGTTTCAAGTTTCAAGAAGCTAGCACAAACCGTGTTTGATTTAGAGTTCGAACTACATTTGTCAATATAGGAGAAAACAGAGTGAAACCTAAAAATTCAAACTGTTACTCCAAAAGAATGCTTCAATCTAGGAGAACTAAACTTTGGCATCCAAGTGCGATTGGTGTACTGATCATTACTTGAAAGTATCATGAAGATTGGATGAAAAAATATATGTTGAGATTTCAGGAGACTCTAGTGTGTTGGAAGTTCGGCAACCCCTTTCAGTATAAGTGTTATTCGCCAGTCCCAGCTTTAGGATACAAGAGGAAACACACCTTAGAGTTAGAAGGTAGAACTACTTTACTGTGTCAAGTTTCAAGAAGCTAGCACAAACCGTGTTTGATTTAGAGTTCTAACTGCATCTGTCAATATAGGAGAAAACAGAGTGAAACCTATAATTTCTAACTGTTAGTGCAAACGAATGCTACAACCTAGAAGAACAAAACTTGGGCATCCACGTTTGATTGGTGTACTGATCAATACTTGAAAGAATCATGAAGATTGGATGAAAAAATGTATGTTGAGATTTCAGGAGACGGTAGTTTTTTGGAAGCTTAACAACGCCTTTCATTGAAAGTGTTATTCGCCAGTGTCTGCTTAAGGCTACATCAAGAGGAAACAAACGTTAGAGATAGAACGTAGAACTACTTTATTGTGTCAAGTTTCAAGAAGCTAGCACTAACCATGTTTGATTTAGAGTTCGAACTGCATCTGTCAATATAGGAGAAAACAGAGTGAAAAGTAAAAATTCAAACTGTTACTGCAAACGAATGCTTCAACCCAGGAGAACGAAACTTGAACATCCACGTTTTATTGGTATACTGCTCATTACTTGAAATTATCATGAAGGTCCAAAAAAAAAATATGTTGAGATTTCAGGAGACTGTAGTATTTTGGCAGCCTAACAACGCCTTTCATTGAATGTGACTTTCGTCAGTCTCTGCTTAGGTCTACATCCAGAGGAAACAAAAAATAAAAATAGAATGTAGAACTACTTTACTGTTTCAAGTTTCAAGAAGCTAGCACAAACCGTGTTTGATTTAGAGTTCGAACTACATTTGTCAATATAGGAGAAAACAGAGTGAAACCTAAAAATTCAAACTGTTACTCCAAAAGAATGCTTCAATCTAGGAGAACTAAACTTTGGCATTCAAGTGGGATTGGTGTACTGATCATTACTTGAAAGTATCATGAAGATTGGATGAAAAAATATATGTTGAGATTTCAGGAGACTCTAGTGTGTTGGAAGTTTGGCAACCCCTTTCAGTATAAGTGTTATTCGCCAGTCCCAGCTTTAGGATACAAGAGGAAAGAAAACTTAGAGATAGAACGTAGAAATACTTTACTGTGTCAAGTTTCAAGAAGCTAGCACAAACCGTGTTTGAATTAGAGTTCTAACTGCATCTGTCAATATAGGAGAAAACAGAGTGAAACCTATAATTTCTAACTGTTCCTGCAAACGAATGCTACAACCTAGAAGAACAAAACTTGGGCATCCACGTTTGATTGGTGTACTGATCAATACTTGAAAGAATCATGAAGATTGGATGAAAAAATATATGTTGAGATTTCAGGAGACGGTAGTTTTTTGGAAGCTTAACAACGCCTTTCATTGAAAGTGTTATTCGCCAGTCTCTGCTTAAGGTTACATCAAGAGGAAACAAACCTTAGAGATAGAACGTAGAACTACTTTATTGTGTCAAGTTTCAAGAAGCTAGCACAAACCATGTTTGATTTAGAGTTCGAACTGCATCTGTCAATATAGGAGAAAACAGAGTGAAAATTAAAAATTGAAACTATTACTGCAAACGAATGCTTCAACCTAGGAGAACGGAACTTGAACATCCACGTTTTATTGGTGTACTGCTCATTACTTGAAATTATCATGAAGGTCCGAAAAAAAAATATGTTGAGATTTCAGGAGACTGTAGTATTTTGGCAGCCTAACAACGCCTTTCATTGAATGTGTCTTTCGTCAGTCTCAGGTTAGGTCTACATCCAGAGGAACCAAAAAATAAAAATAGAATGTAGAACTACTTTACTGTTTCAAGTTTCAAGAAGCTAGCACAAACCGTGTTTGATTTAGTGTTCGAACTACATTTGTCAATATAGGAGAAAACAGAGTGAAACCTAAAAATTCAAACTGTTACTCCAAAAGAATGCTTCAATCTAGGAGAACTAAACTTTGGCATCCAAGTGGGATTGGTGTACTGATCATTACTTGATAGTATCATGAAGATTGGATGAAAAAATATATGTTGAGATTTCAGGAGACTCTAGTGTGTTGGAAGTTTGGCAACCCCTTTCAATATAAGTGTTATTCGCCAGTCCCAGCTTTAGGATACAAGAGGAAACAAACCTTAGAGATAGAACGTAGAAATACTTTACTGTGTCATGTTTCAAGAAGCTAGCACAAACCGTGTTTGATTTAGAGTTCTAACTGCATATGTCAATATAGGAGAAAACAGAGTGAAACCTATAATTTCTAACTGTTCCTGCAAACGAATGATACAACCTAGAAGAACAAAACTTGGGCATCCACGTTTGATTGGTGTACTGATCAATACTTGAAAGAATCATGAAGGTTGGATGAAAAAATATATGTTGAGATTTCAGGAGACGGTAGTTTTTTGGAAGCTTAACAACGCCTTTCATTGGAAGTGTTATTCGCCAGTCTCTGCTTAAGGCTACATCAAGAGGAAACAAACCTTAGAGATAGAACGTAGAACTACTTTATTGTGTCAAGTTTCAAGAAGCTAGCACAAACCATGTTTGATTTAGAGTTCGAACTGCATCTGTCAATATAGGAGAAAACAGAGTGAAAACTAAAAATTCAAACTGTTACTGCAAACGAATGCTTCAACCTAGGAGAACGAAACTTGAACATCCACGATTTATTGGTGTACTGCTCATTACTTGAAATGATCATGAAGGTCGGAAAAACAATATGTTGAGATTTCAGGAGACTGTAGTATTTTGGCAGCCTAACAACGCCTTTCATTGAATGTGTCTTTCGTCAGTCTCTGCTTAGGTCTACATCCAGAGGAAACAAAAAATAAAAATAGAATGTAGAACTACTTTACTGTTTCAAGTTTCAAGAAGCTAGCACAAACCGTGTTTGATTTAGAGTTCGAACTACATATGTCAATATAGGAGAAAACAGAGTGAAACCTAAAAATTCAAACTGTTACTCCAAAAGAATGCTTCAATCTAGGAGAACTAAACTTTGGCATCCAAGTGGGATTGGTGTACTGATCATTACTTGATAGTATCATGAAGATTGGATGAAAAAATATATGTTGAGATTTCAGGAGACTCTAGTGTGTTGGAAGTTTGGCAACCCCTTTCAATATAAGTGTTATTCGCCAGTCCCAGCTTTAGGATACAAGAGGAAACAAACCTTAGAGATAGAACGTAGAAATACTTTACTGTTTCAAGTTTCAAGAAGCTAGCACAAACCGTGTTTGATTTAGAGTTCTAACTGCATCTGTCAATATAGGAGAAAACAGAGTGAAAACTAAAAATTCAAACTGTTACTGCAAACTAATGTTTCAACCTAGGAGAACGGAACTTGAACATCCACATTTTATTGGTGTACTGCTCATTACTTGAAATTATCATGAAGATCGGAAACAAAAATATGTTGAGATTTCAGGAGACTGTAGTATTTTGGCAGCCTAACAACGCCTTTCATTGAATGTGTCTTTCGTCAGTCTCTGCTTAGGTCTACATCCAGAGGAAACAAAAAATAAAAATAGAATGTAGAACTACTTCACTGTTTCAAGTTTCAAGAAGCTAGCACAAACCGTGTTTGATTTAGAGTTCGAACTACATTGGTCAATATAGGAGAAAACAGAGTGAAACCTAAAAATTCAAACTGTTACTCCAAAAGAATGCTTCAATCTAGGAGAACTAAACTTTGGCATCCAAGTGGGATTGGTGTACTGACCATTACTTGAAAGTATCATGAAGATTGGATGAAAAAATATATGTTGAGATTTCAGGAGACTCTAGTGTGTTGGAAGTTTGGCAACCCCTTTCAGTATAAGTGTTATTCGCCAGTCCCAGCTTTAGGATACAAGAGGAAACAAACCTTAGAGATAGAACGTAGAACTACTTTATTGTGTCAAGTTTCAAGAAGCTAGCACAAACCGTGTTTGATTTAGAGTTCTAAATGCATCTGTCAATATAGGAGAAAACAGAGTGAAACCTATAATTTCTAACTGTTCCTGCAAACGAATACTACAACCTAGAAGAACAAAACTTGGGCATCCACGTTTGATTGGTGTACTGATCAATACTTGAAAGAATCATGAAGATTGGATGAAAAGATATATGTTGAGATTTCAGGAGACGGTAGTTTTTTGGAAGCTTAACAACGCCTTTCATTGAAAGTGTTATTCGCCAGTCTCTGCTTAAGGCTACATCAAGAGAAAACAAACCTTACAGATAGAACGTAGAACTACTTTATTGTGTCAAGTTTCAAGAAGCTAGCACAAACCATGTTTGATTTAGAGTTCGAACTGCATCTGTCAATATATGAGAAAACAGAGTGAAAACTAAAAATTCAAACTGTTACTGCATACGAATGCTTCAACCTAGGAGAACGAAACTTGAACATCCACGTTTTATTGGTGTACTGCTCATTACTTGAAATTATCATGAACGTCGGAAAAAAAATATGTTGAGATTTCAGGAGACTGTAGTATTTTGGCAGCCTAACAACGCCTTTCATTGAATGTGTCTTTCGTCAGTCTCTGCTTAGGTCTACATTGAGAGGTAACAAAAAATAAAAATAGAATGTAGAACTACTTTACTGTTTCAAGTTTCAAGAAGCTAGCACAAACCGTGTTTGATTTAGAGTTCGAACTACATTTGTCAATATAGGAGAAAACAGAGTGAAACCTAAAAATTCAAACTGTTACTCCAAAAGAATGCTTCAATCTAGGAGAACTAAACTTTGGCATCCAAGTGCGATTGGTGTACTGATCATTACTTGAAAGTATCATGAAGATTGGATGAAAAAATATATGTTGAGATTTCAGGAGACTCTAGTGTGTTGGAAGTTTGGCAACCCCTTTCAGTATAAGTGTTATTCGCCAGTCCCAGCTTTAGGATACAAGAGGAAACACACCTTAGAGTTAGAAGGTAGAACTACTTTACTGTGTCAAGTTTCAAGAAGCTAGCACAAACCGTGTTTGATTTAGAGTTCTAACTGCATCTGTCAATATAGGAGAAAACAGAGTGAAACCTATAATTTCTAACTGTTAGTGCAAACGAATGCTACAACCTAGAAGAACAAAACTTGGGCATCCACGTTTGATTGGTGTACTGATCAATACTTGAAAGAATCATGAAGATTGGATGAAAAAATGTATGTTGAGATTTCAGGAGACGGTAGTTTTTTGGAAGCTTAACAACGCCTTTCATTGAAAGTGTTATTCGCCAGTCTCTGCTTAAGGCTACATCAAGAGGAAACAAACGTTAGAGATAGAACGTAGAACTACTTTATTGTGTCAAGTTTCAAGAAGCTAGCACTAACCATGTTTGATTTAGAGTTCGAACTGCATCTGTCAATATAGGAGAAAACAGAGTGAAAAGTAAAAATACAAACTGTTACTGCAAACGAATGCTTCAACCCAGGAGAACGAAACTTGAACATCCACGTTTTATTGGTATACTGCTCATTACTTGAAATTATCATGAAGGTCCAAAAAAAAAAATATGTTGAGATTTCAGGAGACTGTAGTATTTTGGCAGCCTAACAACGCCTTTCATTGAATGTGACTTTCGTCAGTCTCTGCTTAGGTCTACATCCAGAGGAAACAAAAAATAAAAATAGAATGTAGAACTACTTTACTGTTTCAAGTTTCAAGAAGCTAGCACAAACCCTGTTTGATTTAGAGTTCGAACTACATTTGTCAATATAGGAGAAAACAGAGTGAAACCTAAAAATTCAAACTGTTACTCCAAAAGAATGCTTCAATCTAGGAGAACTAAACTTTGGCATCCAAGTGGGATTGGTGTACTGATCATTACTTGAAAGTATCATGAAGATTGGATGAAAAAATATATGTTGAGATTTCAGGAGACTCTAGTGTGTTGGAAGTTTGGCAACCCCTTTCAGTATAAGTGTTATTCGCCAGTCCCAGCTTTAGGATACAAGAGGAAACAAAACTTAGAGATAGAACGTAGAAATACTTTACTGTGTCAAGTTTCAAGAAGCTAGCACAAACCGTGTTTGAATTAGAGTTCTAACTGCATCTGTCAATATAGGAGAAAACAGAGTGAAACCTATAATTTCTAACTGTTCCTGCAAACGAATGCTACAACCTAGAAGAACAAAACTTGGGCATCCACGTTTGATTGGTGTACTGATCAATACTTGAAAGAACCATGAAGATTGGATGAAAAAATATATGTTGAGATTTCAGGAGACGGTAGTTTTTTGGAAGCTTAACAACGCCTTTCATTGAAAGTGTTATTCGCCAGTCACTGCTTAAGGCTACATCAAGAGGAAACAAACCTTAGAGATAGAACGTAGAACTACTTTATTGTGTCAAGTTTCAAGAAGCTAGCACTAACCATGTTTGATTTAGAGTTCGAACTGCATCTGTCAATATAGGAGAAAACAGAGTGAAAACTAAAAATTGAAACTATTACTGCAAACGAATGCTTCAACCTAGGAGAACGGAACTTGAACATCCACGTTTTATTGGTGTACTGCTCATTACTTGAAATTATCATGAAGGTCCGAAAAAAAATATGTTGAGATTTCAGGAGACTGTAGTATTTTGGCAGCCTAACAACGCCTTTCATTGAATGTGTCTTTCGTCAGTCTCTGCTTAGGTCTACATCCAGAGGAAACAAAAAATAAAAATAGAATGTAGAACTACTTTACTGTTTCAAGTTTCAAGAAGCTAGCACAAACCGTGTTTGATTTAGTGTTCGAACTACATTTGTCAATATAGGAGAAAACAGAGTGAAACCTAAAAATTCAAACTGTTACTCCAAAAGAATGCTTCAATCTAGGAGAACTAAACTTTGGCATCCAAGTGGGATTGGTGTACTGATCATTACTTGATAGTATCATGAAGATTGGATGAAAAAATATATGTTGAGATTTCAGGAGACTCTAGTGTGTTGGAAGTTTGGCAACCCCTTTCAATATAAGTGTTATTCGCCAGTCCCAGCTTTAGGATACAAGAGGAAACAAACCTTAGAGATAGAACGTAGAAATACTTTACTGTGTCATGTTTCAAGAAGCTAGCACAAACCGTGTTTGATTTAGAGTTCTAACTGCATATGTCAATATAGGAGAAAACAGAGTGAAACCTATAATTTCTAACTGTTCCTGCAAACGAATGATACAACCTAGAAGAACAAAACTTGGGCATCCACGTTTGATTGGTGTACTGATCAATACTTGAAAGAATCATGAAGGTTGGATGAAAAAATATATGTTGAGATTTCAGGAGACGGTAGTTTTTTGGAAGCTTAACAACGCCTTTCATTGGAAGTGTTATTCGCCAGTCTCTGCTTAAGGCTACATCAAGAGGAAACAAACCTTAGAGATAGAACGTAGAACTACTTTATTGTGTCAAGTTTCAAGAAGCTAGCACAAACCATGTTTGATTAAGAGTTCGAACTGCATCTGTCAATATAGGAGAAAACAGAGTGAAAACTAAAAATTCAAACTGTTACTGCAAACGAATGCTTCAACCTAGGAGAACGAAACTTGAACATACACGATTTATTGGTGTACTGCTCATTACTTGAAATTATCATGAAGGTCGGAAAAAACAATATGTTGAGATTTCAGGAGACTGTAGTATTTTGGCAGCCTAACAACGCCTTTCATTGAATGTGTCTTTCGTCAGTCTCTGCTTAGGTCTACATCCAGAGGAAACAAAAAATAAAAATAGAATGTAGAACTACTTTACTGTTTCAAGTTTCAAGAAGCTAGCACAAACCGTGTTTGATTTAGAGTTCGAACTACATATGTCAATATAGGAGAAAACAGAGTGAAACCTAAAAATTCAAACTGTTACTCCAAAAGAATGCTTCAATCTAGGAGAACTAAACTTTGGCATCCAAGTGGGATTGGTGTACTGATCATTACTTGATAATATCATGAAGATTGGATGAAAAAATATATGTTGAGATTTCAGGAGACTCTAGTGTGTTGGAAGTTTGGCAACCCCTTTCAATATAAGTGTTATTCGCCAGTCCCAGCTATAGGATACAAGAGGAAACAAACCTTAGAGATAGAACGTAGAAATACTTTACTGTTTCAAGTTTCAAGAAGCTAGCACAAACCGTGTTTGATTTAGAGTTCTAACTGCATCTGTCAATATAGGAGAAAAGAGAGTGAAAACTAAAAATTCAAACTGTTACTGCAAACTAATGTTTCAACCTAGGAGAACGGAACTTGAACATCCACATTTTATTGGTGTACTGCTCATTACTTGAAATTATCATGAAGATCGGAAAAAAAAAAACATGTTGAAATTTCAGGAGACTGTAGTATTTTGGCAGCCTAACAACGCCTTTCATTGAATGTGTCTTTCGTCAGTCTCTGCTTAGGTCTACATCCAGAGAAAACAAAAAATAAAAATAGAATGTAGAACTACTTCACTGTTTCAAGTTTCAAGAAGCTTGCACAAACCGTGTTTGATTTAGAGTTCGAACTACATTGGTCAATATAGGAGAAAACAGAGTGAAACCTAAAAATTCAAACTGTTACTCCAAAAGAATGCTTCAATCTAGGAGAACTAAACTTTGGCATCCAAGTGGGATTGGTGTACTGACCATTACTTGAAAGTATCATGAAGATTGGATGAAAAAATATATGTTGAGATTTCAGGAGACTCTAGTGTGTTGGAAGTTTGGCAACCCCTTTCAGTATAAGTGTTATTCGCCAGTCCCAGCTTTAGGATACAAGAGGAAACAAACCTTAGAGATAGAACGTAGAACTACTTTATTGTGTCAAGTTTCAAGAAGCTAGCACAAACCGTGTTTGATTTAGAGTTCTAAATGCATCTGTCAATATAGGAGAAAACAGAGTGAAACCTATAATTTCTAACTGTTCCTGCAAACGAATACTACAACCTAGAAGAACAAAACTTGGGCATCCACGTTTGATTGGTGTACTGATCAATACTTGAAAGAATCATGAAGATTGGATGAAAAGATATATGTTGAGATTTCAGGAGACGGTAGTTTTTTGGAAGCTTAACAACGCCTTTCATTGAAAGTGTTATTCGCCAGTCTCTGCTTAAGGCTACATCAAGAGAAAACAAACCTTACAGATAGAACGTAGAACTACTTTATTGTGTCAAGTTTCAAGAAGCTAGCACAAACCATGTTTGATTTAGAGTTCGAACTGCATCTGTCAATATATGAGAAAACAGAGTGAAAACTAAAAATTCAAACTGTTACTGCATACGAATGCTTCAACCTAGGAGAACGAAACTTGAACATCCACGTTTTATTGGTGTACTGCTCATTACTTGAAATTATCATGAACGTCGGAAAAAAAATATGTTGAGATTTCAGGAGACTGTAGTATTTTGGCAGCCTAACAACGCCTTTCATTGAATGTGTCTTTCGTCAGTCTCTGCTTAGGTCTACATTGAGAGGTAACAAAAATAAAAATAGAATGTAGAACTACTTTACTGTTTCAAGTTTCAAGAAGCTAGCACAAACCGTGTTTGATTTAGAGTTCGAACTACATTTGTCAATATAGGAGAAAACAGAGTGAAACCTAAAAATTCAAACTGTTACTCCAAAAGAATGCTTCAATCTAGGAGAACTAAACTTTGGCATCCAAGTGGGATTGGTGTACTGACCATTACTTGAAAGTATCATGAAGATTGGATGAAAAAATATATGTTGAGATTTCAGGAGACTCTAGTGTGTTGGAAGTTTGGCAACCCTTTCAGTATAAGTGTTATTCGCCAGTCCCAGCTTTAGGATACAAGAGGAAACAAACCTTAGAGATAGAACGTAGAACTACTTTATTGTGTCAAGTTTCAAGAAGCTAGCACAAACCGTGTTTGATTTAGAGTTCTAAATGCGTCTGTCAATATAGGAGAAAACAGAGTGAAACCTATAATTTCTCTAACTGTTCCTGCAAACGAATACTACAACCTAGAAGAACAAAACTTGGGCATCCACGTTTGATTGGTGTACTGATCAATACTTGAAAGAATCATGAAGATTGGATGAAAAAATGTATGTTGAGATTTCAGGAGACGGTAGTTTTTTGGAAGCTTAACAACGCCTTTCATTGAAAGTGTTATTCGCCAGTCTCTGCTTAAGGCTACATCAAGAGGAAACAAACGTTAGAGATAGAACGTAGAACTACTTTATTGTGTCAAGTTTCAAGAAGCTAGCACTAACCATGTTTGATTTAGAGTTCGAACTGCATCTGTCAATATAGGAGAAAACAGAGTGAAAAGTAAAAATACAAACTGTTACTGCAAACGAATGCTTCAACCCAGGAGAACGAAACTTGAACATCCACGTTTTATTGGTATACTGCTCATTACTTGAAATTATCATGAAGGTCCAAAAAAAAAAATATGTTGAGATTTCAGGAGACTGTAGTATTTTGGCAGCCTAACAACGCCTTTCATTGAATGTGACTTTCGTCAGTCTCTGCTTAGGTCTACATCCAGAGGACACAAAAAATAAAAATAGAATGTAGAACTACTTTACTGTTTCAAGTTTCAAGAAGCTAGCACAAACCGTGTTTGATTTAGAGTTCGAACTACATTTGTCAATATAGGAGAAAACAGAGTGAAACCTAAAAATTCAAACTGTTACTCCAAAAGAATGCTTCAATCTAGGAGAACTAAACTTTGGCATCCAAGTGGGATTGGTGTACTGATCATTACTTGAAAGTATCATGAAGATTGGATGAAAAAATATATGTTGAGATTTCAGGAGACTCTAGTGTGTTGGAAGTTTGGCAACCCCTTTCAGTATAAGTGTTATTCGCCAGTCCCAGCTTTAGGATACAAGAGGAAACAAAACTTAGAGATAGAACGTAGAAATACTTTACTGTGTCAAGTTTCAAGAAGCTAGCACAAACCGTGTTTGAATTAGAGTTCTAACTGCATCTGTCAATATAGGAGAAAACAGAGTGAAACCTATAATTTCTAACTGTTCCTGCAAACGAATGCTACAACCTAGAAGAACAAAACTTGGGCATCCACGTTTGATTGGTGTACTGATCAATACTTGAAAGAATCATGAAGATTGGATGAAAAAATATATGTTGAGATTTCAGGAGACGGTAGTTTTTTGGAAGCTTAACAACGCCTTTCATTGAAAGTGTTATTCGCCAGTCACTGCTTAAGGCTACATCAAGAGGAAACAAACCTTAGAGATAGAACGTAGAACTACTTTATTGTGTCAAGTTTCAAGAAGCTAGCACTAACCATGTTTGATTTAGAGTTCGAACTGCATCTGTCAATATAGGAGAAAACAGAGTGAAAACTAAAAATTGAAACTATTACTGCAAACGAATGCTTCAACCTAGGAGAACGGAACTTGAACATCCACGTTTTATTGGTGTACTGCTCATTACTTGAAATTATCATGAAGGTCCGAAAAAAAAAATATGTTGAGATTTCAGGAGACTGTAGTATTTTGGCAGCCTAACAACGCCTTTCATTGAATGTGTCTTTCGTCAGTCTCTGCTTAGGTCTACATCCAGAGGAAACAAAAAATAAAAATAGAATGTAGAACTACTTTACTGTTTCAAGTTTCAAGAAGCTAGCACAAACCGTGTTTGATTTAGTGTTCGAACTACATTTGTCAATATAGGAGAAAACAGAGTGAAACCTAAAAATTCAAACTGTTACTCCAAAAGAATGCTTCAATCTAGGAGAACTAAACTTTGGCATCCAAGTGGGATTGGTGTACTGATCATTACTTGATAGTA